>NC_042998.1:38619436-38646514 GCF_006345805.1 Octopus sinensis
TCTTCTACGTCATGTCTCATATATTCTGATGTGTGTGTGAGGAATGTGCCTGTATTTTTAGAAAGCAAAATAATGGAGAAGCGAAATGAAATACAAAGTGGAAACGGGATGTTTAACAGGGGAGGGAGTAAAGAGAAACGTAATATGACAACAGGAGTACGTAACTAATTTGCAAAAATCCAGGCATCACCTTCCCAGGAATATCAAACAAGTTGAAAACAATTGTTTGATTTTGTCTCGTCTCAAATACCTCGATTATTTGCTACATGAGGAAAATGTCATGATAATACTTTGAAACACAAATTTGCAGATATATCATCCGCTGCTGAGTCTATGCTGTTGCTACTGCAGTTGTTGTTGCTTTTGTTATTATAAAAGGCGGTGAGCTGGCAGAATCGTTAGCACGCCGGGCAAAATGCTTCGCCCGTTGCTACGTTTGAGTTCTAATTCCGTCGAGGTCGACTTTTCCTTTCATCCTTTCGGGGTGGATAAATTAAGTATTATTACGTACTGGAGTCGATCTAATCGACTAGTCCCATCCCACCAAATTTCAGGCCTTGTGCCTATAGTAGAAAGGATTATTATTATTATTATTATTATTATTATTATTATTATTATTATTATTAAAGTCGGCGAGCTGGCAGAATCGTTAGCACGCTGGGCGAAATGCTTAGCGGTATTTCGTCTGTCTTTACATTCTTAGTTCAAATTCTACCGAGGTCGACTTTACTTTCATCCTTTCGGGGTCGATAAATTAAGTACCAGATACACATTGGAGTCGATGTAGTCGACTTGTCCCCATCCCCAATATGTTAAGCCTTGTGACTATAATAGGATTATTGTTGTTATTATTATTATTATTTTCTTTTTATCACAGGTTTTGCTAGAACTCCTGGAGGCTTGCATGCGTAGTGGACTTGCTACCTGCAGTCTACAGTACCATGCTATCGGTACTTTTCAACTATCTAATACTTTCCTGATTATTCTGGCTGTGCCAAGGAGGCAAACCTTTTGTTACAGTTCGACTGGGCACTCATCCTTTCGGGATCGATAAATTAAGCACCAGTCGAGTACTGGGGACGATATGATTGTCCCCCTCCCCACAAAATCCAAATTGTTGTGCCTATAGTAGATAGGATTATTATTACTATTATTATAAACGAGTTTGAGTTGACAGAATCATTAGCACGCAGGACGAAATAATTAGCGGCATTTCTTCCGTCATTACGTTCAGAGTTCAAATCCCGCTGCGGTCGACTGTTTTTCATCCTTCCAAGGTCGATAACATAAATACCAGTTGAGCGCTTGGGTCGATGTAATCGACTTGCCCCACTTCCCCAGAAGTGCTGGCCTTTTGCCAAGATTTGAAGCCATTATTATGTGCTTCTATTTGTGTATGTATGGGTTTTTTTTCTTTTTTAATGAAGCTTTCTCTTTTGACTTTTTGCCTGTTACAAGTGGCATGAAATACGAAAAGAAAGGGAAATTATATGGGCAAAGAACCAGAAGCATCACAAGTCAAAAGTTCACGAGAAAATGCTCACTCTATACCTTACTACCACCCCTCTCTCTCTGTGACGGATACACACACACACACAAACACACACATTCGATTTGCTTCCTGACGTTGCTCTTAAATTTTGTTTTTATACTTACGTAACATATCTTAAATATCAGTTTCCCGGTCATTGGGTTCTCATAAAACTTCTAAATTGTAATAAATGAATGTGAAATACAGAGATAATTCTCAAAGATATTATTCTGGTTTTTCGCAATTGAGGCAGTATTAAATTAAAATAGGCAAATTTGTAACATAACACTGAATTTATACATATTGTAGATAAGTCACTTTCTGCAGTGTTTTAGCAAAAACAGCATTTTTAATAACTGGGCTGTGTTAGAAACACAATAAATATCAGAAGACAAAAGATGTTGCCAGAAGCGACCAGCAAGAACGTCAGATGCATTTCCACTTTGTTGCGCCTTTTCAATAACTCGCCCTAGCAGTTAATCATTTGCTCACATGAGAATTCCTTGCATCTGATATAAGAAGATACTTGCAACATCACTGAATAATTCATTCATTTTTCAAAATCCTATATCAGAAGTGAGGCTTGTTCGTACAAGTATGTGCCTGTCTGCGAGTACGCGCCATTGAAAGGAACCGAAAAGTCCCAAATGCATCTAACGTTCCAGCTCACCGCCGCTGAGAATAATTTTCTGTTCCTTTAATACTTACTGTGTTTCTAACACAGCACCTCCCTAAGACATCTAATAAATACTTGGTCAATTGTTAATGTTTATACAACAAGCATGAGATATAGATGACTAAATGATATTAATATTTTTCATGTTATATTTATACAATTAAAATATAGGCGTCGGAGTGGCTGTGTGGTAAGTAGCTTGCTAACAAGCCACATGGTTCCGGGTTCATTCCCACTGCGTGGCACCTTGGGCAAGTGTCTTCTACTATAGCCTCGGGTCGATCAAAGCCTTGTGGGTGGATTTGGTAGATGGAAGCTGAAAGAAGTCCACGTATATATATATATATATATATGTATGTGTGTGTACATGTTTGTGTGTCTGTGTTTCGCTTGACAACCGATGCTGGTGTGTTTACGTCCCCGTAACTTAGCGGTTCGGCAAAAGAGACCGATAGAATAAGTACTAGGCTTACAAAGAAAAGTCCTGGGGTCGATCTGCACTACTAAAAAAGGCGGTGCTCCAGCATGGCAACAGTCACATGACTGAAATAAGTATAAGAGTAAAGAGTATACGTATAAGCTATTTGATATAACGTTGCCCCATGAATCCGCAGAACTGCTTAGCATTATTTCGTTAATCGTACTACCCAGTATAACTATTTGCTTCGATCTGCATGGTTTCAAAACACTTTTACAATGCTTTCTAAAAGTGAAAATCTTCCTGATACCCTTGGAAACACTGAACAGAGAGATAGATAGAGACTTGAGTGATAAAGCGTGTCATTGCTACAATGAAATTTATTGAAAGATTACGTTGTAGTCGTCGTCGTCGTTTGTGTTGGTCAGCCGAAGACATCACTTTTCGCATGAAATTCTAATCAAATAGCCTGTCATTAGTAACTAGAGATTATTTACGAATTTTACCCAAAACTAAATTTTATCCATTCGATTATTTTTCGATAATTTTTTTGTTTATATTCTACAGACTAAGAAATTCTGAAATTTCAAGTTTTCTCACATATTAGTTACTAGTATCTTGCAATGAAATGTAATTATATATGCGGGTATCAGGCGATTAAGAAAAGCATTATTGCACAGAGTAAGACAAGTTGTAGCGAAAAAAACGAACTATTAAATAATGGTCAAGCGAGACAATTCCAATCTATTGCGAAGTGTTTTATGTGCTTCCTGAAGAGTGGAACTAGTTAGCTACAACGTAAATTACTCTGGTTATCGCTGTAACAACCTATTTTCCGTTTCTATCTGTTGACCGAGAGGTTTTCTTTTCAATGATAAATTGCGAAACAATAACAAAATACAGCTTATAAATATAATAAAAAAAACAACCACAATTGTTTAAAATCTTGGGGAAGGTATCTCCATATATATATATATATATATATTTCACAAGCCAGCCCCATACTCAACTCGTCCTGTCGAAAGACCCTTGTCCTACGTCCTGGTTTTGTTTTGTTGTTTATTTTTTATTTTTACCGTTATTGTTTTTACGTTTTTGTATTCTTATTGGTGTCACGTATTCTGTATTTTTGTTTGTGTACTTCGTTCGTTTTCCGTCCTTTCGTTGTATACATTCGAAGCTTTCTTCCAGGGGATCTAATGCGCTTGGCTTAGATTTCCCTTGGCGGGCTTGCCATATCGGAGCAATCTCAAGATTAATCAGCCGAAATTGCTAAGATGATCTGGTTCTTGACTGATGACTGAGGGCTTCGAATGTCCCGTCCTGTGGTTCTTGTGTCGTCTCTGTGGTGTTTCATGTTCTTGTCCATGTCTGTAATTATTTTTACTGTTTACCTATATATATATATATATATATATATATATATTATATATATATATATATATATATATATGAAATGGTATGAAGGTTAAGTGGAGTGCATTTACTTGAAAGAGTATGGTTGTGCTATAATCCCTAATATACAACTTCAAATAGACAAACAAAAGCATCCAGTCAGTTTAGCCGAGGCTCGTAAAACTAAATTGCTGCGTCCTTGTTAATGGATACATTAAGACAAATATGGAGGAATCGATATCCTCTGTTGTCTTTACATTGATCTTGAAAGTTAATGAATGTCTTCAATGATTCTCATTTAAACAACTAATGGTAATGCAATTAAAATGAAACACGGCATATAAAAATAATCGAACATAATAGTTCTTTCAGTCGATTTAATTTCCCCATACATGATAAAAATCTCATTATTATTTATTTTAATGCAAACATTCACGTGGTTTCAATTTTCTCTAAATGTAATATACATTCTCAGTAATCAAGAGCTCATTTATAATATAGGATTATCCATATACACACATATCTGTGTGTGTGAACACACTCTTACATATGTATATCCATTCAGGTATATGTTAATGGGCGCATGTATATTGTGCAGTGTTTGCTCTGTAGTTGACGTATGCGAATATATGTTTACATGTATTCTTCAATTTCTACCTCCGACATAGCATATGTTAGTCAAGTTCTCTGGCTGATAGTACTGTTTCTACTGAACCATTTCATTATTCTACCATTTATATGATTACTTATTCTAAATCGCAACTCTTATCTCCACAATAAGCGTCCTATAAATAAGTAATTGTTCCTTTTTAGGGATCCTGTTTTTACGAACGAAGGAAAGCGATCGACGCTGATTATACATCTTTCGATAGAACGATAGAACATCCTCGTAATGTGTTCTCAAATGGCATATCGGTTTAAGTAGTAGATATTTTTCAGTGGCACTTTTAAACTAAATGGTGTCATTATGGAAAAATAATTACAGGCGGGGAAGATAGCTATATACAAATGTTATTATAGTGTAAATTATTAACCGTTGCAACAGGCAGTTAGAGTCTCAATCCTTAAGTAGATTCAGTATGATAATGTGAGAGTTCGAGACTTTAAATTAGTGATACACTCTGTCTGTCTTTCACACTGTATCTATCCAATTTCACGGCTGTGTATGAGATAAGCGCTAGCATAAAGACCACATCAGCAATTTTAATAAGAACCTATATATGCAGGTTCAAGGAGCAGCCATTGGTGTCGGTGTAGTTGGCAACTCAGATTTATCACTCAGTGTTAAGATAGATATACTTAAAGCGGATTTATTTAGGAGAATGAACAACGTATCCCACCTCCTGTGAGATCAAGGGACATGCACAGGACTTAATCCACCGCATGCAGGTTTTTGGCTACAACCAAAGAGATGGGGTCAGAGTGTACAGAAGAGATAGGAAGAAGTTAGATAACATAAGGATGCCAATAGAACCCACCCTATATACCAGGGAACACGTAAGGAGAGACAACGAAGAATTTGTGGTAAAGCAAGCAGAATGAACACACACGTGGTACGAGACAGACAAATTTCAAGAGATATTGTTTGTAGAGGCCACGCCGGATGGGCAGTTAATCCGCAGGCTTAGGAAGGTTCTGGAGGACGCTAAACCTCACATTAAATTCGTAGGTTTATACGATCATAGTTATGTAAGACACACCCCTTCGACAAATCACATAGATAACTCCACCGCTGATAGGAACTGCATTGAATGTACTTTTAACCTTAGACCCAACTGTAGGACCAAAAATGTAGTCTCCCGCATAAAATGATGGAGGGTGAGTGATTATAGGAACCGGAATACAGCATACATCTGGGAGACTGCCAAGAGTTTAGATCAAAGAGTAAATAAACACTGGTGGGAATACAGTGACAGAAAGCGGTCGCCTTTACTCCATCATGCCAAAGACCAACATGGCGGCATGCTGAATCGAATTAGTATCGATATAACTAAATACTCAGGAGACTCATCATTATGATAGATACGTAAGTCTCTTGCCACAAACGAGACATTGTCTATACTGAACAGAGAATATACATAGCAGGAAGTAGAACCACAACGCCGTTGCTACAAACTACGCAACGCACGCACGCACGCACGCACGCTCGCTCGCACACACACACACACACACACACACACCACACACACACACACACACCACACACACACACAAGTGGCTATGTGCTAAGTAGCTTGCATAGTAACCACATAGTTCCGGGTTCAGTCCCACTGCGTGCCACCTTGGGAAATGTTTTCTACTATAGCCTCAAGCCAACCAAAGACTTGTGAATGGATTTTGTAGACGGAAACTGAAAAAAGCCCGTCGTATATGTATATGTCTCTGTTTGTTACCCCACCATCACTTGCCAGTTGATGTTGATGTGTTTATGTCCCCGTAACTTAACAGTTCGACAAAATAGACCGATAGAATTTGTTCGACTAAAGTCGGTGCTCCAGGATAGACGCAGTCAAATTACTGAAACGAATAAAAGAATATATATGTGTGGTAAGTAGCTTGCTAACCAACCACATGGTTCCGGGTTCAGTCCCACTACGTGGCATCTTGGGCAAGTGTCTTCTGCTATAGCCCCGGGCCGACCAATGCCTTGTGAGTGGATTTGGTAGACGGAAACTGAAAGAAGCCTGTCGTATATATGTATATATATGTATGTGTGTGTGCGTTTGTGTGTCTGTGTTTGTCCCCCTAGCATTGCTTGACAACCGATGCTGGTGTGTTTACGTCCCCGTCACTTAGCGGTTCGGCAAAAGTGACCGATAGAATAAGTACTGGGCTTACAAAGAATAAGTCCCGGGGTCGATTTGCTCGACTAAAGGCGGTGCTCCAGCATGGCCGCAGTCAAATGACTGTGTAAAAGAGTAAAGAGTATAGTATTATTTTCTCTCCGTTTATTTCTGTGTTCCTTTCTGCCGAAGAGCGTAGGCTCGAAACGTAAAAGACTTTCTCTCTTCCCGAGCGTTAAACTAATACATCTGTTTGTTGTTTACACACCCGTCTTCGTCTATGGTTTATTCTGTAAATTCTCACTACACACACACACACACACACACACACACACACACACAGGGTAGGATTAGAATGACAGCAAGATACAAGGAGATCCATGCAAATAAATACGTGTAATTATGAAGAATTCCAATACACAGCCACTAACATCCGGCGCGCGCGCAGGTGCACGTTTTCGCACGTACACACATAAGCACAAACATACCTAAGAACACACACACCAACGCACATTCACGTACACACACGTGAACTCTCACACGTGCATGAGTACACACGTATGCGGGAATATACACGTATACAAGAAAGCACACAAACACGCGTTTACAGACTTACATACACTCTTATTCAAAAACGGGCTTCACGGCGCGCACACACACACACACACACATCTAGCCTCTTCGTAGTCCCCCTACGTAAGGAATTCCACTCATAAATCTTTACAGAATGGCAAGCAAATCTCAGCAGACTTGACCTCAAAGAAAAATGGCCAAACTCTTGAAGAGGTCACGGATGGCCAATGCGCACACACAAACACTCATACAGGCAGACATGCGAGCGTACACAACCCCCCACACACACATACACACAGAGGCAAGCATACGGGTATTTTCACCCTTCTCTTGTAAGCAACCACACATCTACATACACAGGCATAAGACTGATTCTCAGATAGACTTAAGCCAGATCTTCAAGAGAGCGGGCATGTCACTGAGGAGGTCACGAATAGCAACAAAACGACTTCGGCAAACAATCGACCAGCTGATTCTTTAACTAACACATTAAACAAATAATTGATTAGATAGTTAATCGACTGACTAGCAATAAAAAACTAATATTCAACCAGAGCGTGTATTACTATTATTGACAAAGTAATTGACCCTCCCTCCAAAAAAAAAAAACCCACAATAATATAGAATACTTCTGATTAAATTGAAAAATTCTGTATTTAAAATTGAACCACTTAGGCACCGGCTGTTATGTTCAGTAAACGTGGAGTATGTTTTAAATTTGTATTTGTGAAAATGCCTACAAACGGAAAATATCACAATACTTGGTTAAATTGCACAGAACGGCGTTTCGACAACAGCAAAAGTAGACTGGCATACACACACACACACACACACACACAAAGATATACGTACATACATACATACATACATACATACACATATGTACACAAATATTTACATATATATTAGGTTGTCTCACATGAAATGTTGCATTTAAAAAAGGAAACATTAAAATTGTTTTTAAAATTGTTTTAGAATATCCATTTACTTCATCAAAATATGATTCTTGTTCATTTATAACCTTCATCCAACGTTCCTCTAAGGCATATATTCCATCTTTAAATAATTTGTCATCTTTTACTCTGATAAACTGTTTGAATGCTTCAATTACTTCTTTATTTATGCGTATAGAAAGCTTGAAGTGTTTAAATATGTGATAATCAGTAGGAAAGTAGCAGGAGAATAAGGAGGATGTGCCAAAATTCCATAATTCCGGTTTTCCAACGTGTGGACCGTAGTTTGAGAAGTGTGAAGCAAAATTTGGCCATCTCTATTCACTAATCTGGGTTACTTCTTTTTCAATTTTTCATGCATACAAGCATTTTTCTGTCAATAGTATGTTACGGTTACAGTTTTTCCTTGTTACAAAAATGAATAACCCCCTTTGTTGACCACCATACAGTGACCATCAACTTTTTAAGGTTGCAATGATGGTGGTGGTTTTGTGTAGTGTTTTGATAACTCTCCTGCATCTGACCACTGTCCTGTACTTTTGCTGTTATCAAAGAGTATCCATTTCTCGTCACACGTAATGAGTCGATGTAAAACTGGTTCTCTTTCCAGCCGAGAAATCAACACGGAACATACTGTAAAGCGTCTGTTTCTTTGAATCTCACTAAGTAGATGAGGAACAAACCTATCCATCTTTGTGACTTTTCCAATCTTTTCAAGTGTCGAGAAGCAGTTGCAGGAGATGTCTGGAGCTGTGATCCGAGTTTTCGTACCGTTGTTCTCGGATTTCGTTTAACCAAAGTATTCAATTCATCATGCCAAATAACTGATTTTCGTCTCCCTTTTGGTTCATTTTTAAGGCTTTCATTTCCTGATCGAAATCTTTGGAACCATCTCTGAACAGTTCTAATGTCAACAGAATCGTTACCAAAAGCGCGCATGATGTTTCGTAGAGCTTTGGTGGCAGAGTGACGCAACTTGTATTCGTACAAGAAAATCACTCAGTAGTGTTCATTTGTCGACATTGTCATAAGAGTGGTGGGCAGCAATTTTGAATAATAGTAAGAAAAAGAGTTAAGAGTAAACACAAGCATAATACATAGAAAATCATTAAATATCCTTTATAGATGACTCATAAGAAACCCATTTAAAATAATTTCATGTGAGCCGATCTAATATATATATATATATATATATAATAATAAATATTAGGGAATAAATCCAAATTTACAGGGAAAAATCAGATTTAGGATTGAATCCAATTTTATTGTAAAATATTATATAATATTAATTAGAGACAAAACCACTATTATGCAAATCAAACAAAGAAAGACTTAATCCAATACGTAAAAAAATTTATATAAATTAAATTAAATTAAATTCGCCACTACAATTGTTTCGTGTCTCTTTTAAGGACATTCATCAGGTGGATTTCAAATCTTCTATTCAATTTTAATATATACACACACACAAATAAATGCATATTAATCTATATCTACCAATACGTGTGATTGTGTGTTTAGGTGTATGTACACATTGTTGGATAGCTGTTGACTATTCATGAGTTCCTCCTCTCTTTGACGGGTTTTTCGTTCCTAAGGGTGTTCAACAATAACCACCCCCTCAAGTTCAGTGGGGGTTGCCATTTTAGTCATGGATGACACACATATACAGTTCTCTATCCAGTGAGAAGTAAATATTGTTTAATGTACACAGTATATAGTGATGAGAGACAAACAGTTTCATACATTGGAGATATTTTCTAGGCAGGTTTTAATAACACGCCTCCAAACAATCTACAGATTCTGTGCATATGGACTATACAAGTTATAAATCTGGACAAGAGAACAAGAGAAATCATGAGGGAAAAAAAAAACGAAATGAAGGGCGTTGCAAAAGGTGGAAGGGTGACAGAAAAGGAAAAAGAAAATAATAAAGAATTAGGAAGAGGTCTAAAATCTGCGATACAGCTACTCAATTCGGAGCGGGTGATGTTCTCGAATTCGGCGAAAGAAACTAGTTCACATGCATGCTTTTGTTGAAAATTCCAGATCTGAAATTTAGACATGTGCAGATATCTATACGCACACGTATATATATATGTGTGTATAAATAAACATAAGAACTATATTATTCCTAAAAGCATAAAGCATTATCGTTAGTTGCCGCGAGGATACAGCCGTATAGGCATAGTAATAAATTATATATAAAATATATAATATATTTATATATTTTATATATAATTTATTAATATATGTATTATGTGCGTGTATATATATATATATATATGTGTGTGTGTGTGTATGTATGTATATATATATATATATATATATATAACGTGTGTGTATGTGTGTATATGTTTGTGTGTCTGTGTTTGTCCTCCCAACATTGCTTGACAACCAATGCTGGTGTGTTTAGGTCCCCGTAACTTAGCGGTTCAGCCAAAGAGGACGATAGAATAAGTACTAGGCTTACAAAGAATAAGTCCTGGGGTCGATTTGTTCGACTAAAGGCGGTGGTCCAGCATGGCCACAGTCAAATGGCTGAAACAAGTAAAAGAGTAAAACAGTATATATGTGTGTGTGTGTGTGTGTGTGTGTGTGTGTAGGCACATGACTCAGTGGTTACAGCGTTGTGAGTTCGCTGTTGAGGTGACATTCTGCCCGGACTTGTACTCCGGAAGAGAACCTCTAAGGTACACTCATGGTCATTCGTGGTCGACGGAGTCGAGTTTTATATATAAATATATATATATATATATATGTGTGGTGTGTGTGTGTACGTGTTTACGCGGTGGCCACAACTAATGGTGTTAATAAATTTGACAATGGGAAATGTGAGAAAGCCCACAACAATTGAGAATCTAATTTTAAATTTTGATAGAAAAGATAAAATAAAATGCTCAACATGATTAATGATAAGCGCCAGATGTTGCCATTATTTGATGAAGAGAATTCTATCTTTTACAAAGATGAGGACTGGGAGGGTGGACATAATAGTGGAGATGATGATGACAACGTGGTGACGATGATGGTGGTCATGTTGATGATGATGTGGAGGAGGATTATGACGCTTATTATTATTGATGACATTATGACAAATGTAGTGAAGACATTTCATTGAAGAATGGTAGATTATAGCAACAGTTGTGGTCAGCTACGTATATATATATATATATATATATATATATATATGACGTGGAGGAAATAATAAAGACTGAGGCGAAAAAGATGAACAATGGCGAAAGATCTCATAAATTTATAGCTTTATAACGACCGCTACATAAAGACAATCGCCATAAAGCATGTGACTACTAGTCACAGCTTGTTAAAAAGCAGCGCAGATACATTCCACAGATCACTATCAAGGCGCGATATTGCACACAGGGACGCACACAATGAAATATCAATTACAAGAACAAAACAAAACAATAATAATTGTTAGAGTAAATGAACCAAGCAAAAACAATACAAGTATTTTTTAAATCAACCTCACTGTGAATCCACCACACAATAGAAATGAAAACGTTGACAAACCTCGTGGTGAAGGGGAAAAATATGCCATTCTGTTAAATATAATCGCCTTTCAATATGAAAGCTGTGGAGGAATATTTGGGGGCCGATTGTTTCGCTTATGTATTTAATTTATTTCACGGCCTTAACTGGCAGCAATCTGTCGGTTACAGCGACGAGGGTCCCAGTTTATCTGATAAGCGGAACAGCCTGCCTGCTCGTGAAATTAGCGTGCAAGCAGCTGGGCACTCCACAAAGACGCGTAACCCTTAACGTAGTTCTCAGGGAGACACAGAATCTGGCAAGGCTGAGTCCTTGAATTTTTACCAGTTGAGTGGAGACTGGAGCAACGTGAAAAAGTGTCTTACCCAAGGACACAACACGCCGCCTGGAATCGAACGCATGACCGTGCGAGTGTTATCCGAAGACCCTAACCTCTAAACTGCACGCTTTCACACGGATACACACACACTCACATACATATATATATATATATATATATATATATATATATATATATATATGGCGCGCACGCATACACACACATATATACACACAAGCACACACACATATGTGATCACGCATTCACACACACACATGTGTGCAAGCGTACACACATATATACGCACAAGCACACACACACATATGTACCTATTGATGTATAGTTGTTCCTTCTTTCAAGTCAATAATAGAAAGAATAACTTGTAAGTCTGGTATTCCTAGAATGGGTGTTACCATCATTTCCTTGTACATCATCAGCACAACTCACCAAGCCTTATGTGGATGCAGTTTTTTTTTTTTTTGTGTTCAACATTTCAATCGTTCCTAAGAGTTGTTGTTATTATTATTAAGACGGTGAGCCGGCAGAAACGTTGGCGAACCGGGCGAAATGTGCAGCCGTATTTCGTCTGCCGTTACGTTCTGAGTTCAAATTCCGCCAAGGTCGACTTTACCTTTCATCTTTTGGGGGTCTATAAATTAAGTACCAGTGAAACAATGGAGCCAACGTAATCGACTAGACCCCCTCTCCCAAAATTTCAGGCATTGGGCCTTTAGTGGAAACGATTATTATTGGTGCTTTGACTCAGGTTTGTTCTTATTCCTAGTAGAATATATCAGGGTAGCGGGTTATTCCCTGTAACCTCAATCACTAATCGTTAATGCTAATTGTTTGCCCTTAGCACCCTTGTAATTCCGGTCCGGTTTGGTTTGAAAAATGATTCAATGCCTTAGCGACAGCCATAAAGCAAAAGAAAGAAATTGTCTCCTTTTGGTAATTCCCTTTTTATAATATCTTCATTTGTTTGTGTCTGCCGAAGAGACTGTCATTGACTCATTAACGGCGTATTGCATTAGTTTATCGGTTTCAACTTTCGGAGAAGAGCGAAAGTTGACTACATCGACCCCAGTGCTCAACTGGGAGTTATTTTATCAACCCCCGAATGGATGAAAGGCAAAGTCGATTCCGTCGCAATTTGAATTCAAAATCGAAAGTCAGACTAAATACCTATTTCTTTATTGCCTACAAGGGGCTAAACATAGAGTGGACAAACAAGGACAGACAAAGGTATTAAGTCGATTACATCGATCCCAGTGCGTAACTGGTACTTAATTTATCGACCTCGAAAGGAGGAAAGGCAAAGTCGACCTCGGCGGAATTTGAACTCAGAACGTAACGGCAGACGAAATACCGCAAAGCATTTCGCCCGCCGTTAAGCATTTTGTCCATCTCGCTAACGAATCTGCTTATTAACAGTTGTTATTGTTAATGTTGCTATTGTCATCATCGTCATCATCGTTGTTGTTACTTTTATGTGTTTTCTTTGTTGTTTTGTTTAGCACGAGTTGTTCCTAGTCTCAAATGGAAACCTAAAGAACCTGCTGCGGACAATAATTTGGGGCAAGGACGTATTTCAGAGAAAGGAAACCAAACAATATTAATATGTCTTTAAAGGTTCGCTTTAGTATTTGCAATTTTCAAAGGTTGACAGTTTTCTTTTTTCTTTCTTTTTTTTTTTTTTTTTTTGTTAGCTCTGATACTTTGATCACAGGTCTGAGTGCAAGTGTTCTGCATGCGTACCATTTAGTAAACATGTTGATAAGTATACTTATGTAACTAGGATGCATGCTTGTATGTATGTATGTATGTATGTATGTATGTATGTATGTATGTATGTGAACTCTGTCTCTCACACGCGCACACACTCATGCGCACTTAATGTGTTGTGCATATACGACAGCTAACAGAGCGAAATATAGAAACTGATAAGCGCAGGCGTGGCTGCCTGGAAGAATATTGCTTTCCATCCACATGGTTCCGGGTTCATCACTACTGTTGCTACATGGTACCTACTCTGTAGCTTCAGGCCGACCAAAGCTTTGTGAGTGGATTTCGTAGACGGGAACTGAAAATAGCCAGTTATACACACACACGCACATACACACACACACACGCACACACACACACTCACACACATACACACACACACACACACACACACACACACACACACACACACACACACACACACACACGTGGGAGTGTCTTTGTACTTGTGTTTGGATCCCGCCACCGCTTGATAACCGGTGTTAGTGTGTTTGCGTTTGTGTAACTTAGCGAATCAGTAAGACTGACCGATAGACTTAATTACCAGGCTTAAAAGATAAGATCTGGGGGGGTTTAATTCATTCGACTAAAACCCTTCAAGGTAGTGCCCCAGCATGGCCGCAGTTAAATAACTGAAACAAGTAAATAATAAAACAATGAACCTATATTCCAACTTCACATTCAGTAGATGCAGAGCGAATGCACTCAGTTGCATTAGCTGCAAACTAGGCAACAGACACACACACACACAGCAAATCATATAAGAAAAAAAGAAACAAGAGAAAATGTTTCCTGATTGATATTTGAAAAGATGATTTCTTAGAAAATGCATCACCGCCGCTGCAGCTGTGTGCAAGACTGGCATAATCTAATCAGGAAAACGGAAATATGAAGAAATGATTGCCAACTTTATCAACTCGAAGGAAGTGTTTGGAGATAAATCAAATGGCGAGGTACGTTACAGTTGTACTTAACACATATCAAGTTTCATTGATGTTTAGATCTCTTATCAACCATATAAAACGAAGCGATAAAGAGTGTCCGCAGAAAATTGGCAGCAACACTAAAACCGACAATGATAACAAACGTACGTCCCTACCTAACAAGCGCTTACCGCATCACTAGACAAAATAAAATATACAAACATACGCACACATCACTCAATCAATGTGTGTGTGTATGTAAATCAATAATCTCTTATTATAATTATATATAAATGTATATAATTATAATGAAGGATACCAGGAAAAGCACCAGTATGCCAGAAATAGAAGTCAAAACGACTCTAACCCACCGAAGTCACTAATATGTACTGGTGAAAGCGAGGAAAACAGAAAATTAGTCTACCTTTAGTGAATAAAGAAACACAGGTAATCAACACCTGCTCACCTGTTTATTTCTTCTATTTCTATTTCTAGCATGCTGAAACTTTTGTGTGTTTATATGTATATATATTTATATATAATTATTGATTTATACTAACTTTCACCTCAATGGTTTTATTGCATGCTAGCCACTGATATTATTTTATATAAAATAAGTTTATCCTTTAAGATATATATATATATTACACATAAATATTATAGTATAAAAGAATCGCTGGATTCTCTATGTGGTCACTATGACCATTTGACATTAACCTAGTTTTCGTAATACAAAATCTGTTTGCCAAATAGTAGTAATCAGCCTCTGTAGCATTACAACCCTCTCTCTACCTAAATTTCTTTATATAGAACTTTGAAATCTATTTCACCCCTATTTCTATAAATAGAAAATCTTTCTTGTCTCCTTTCAATTGATCATTCTTCACAAACCTTCTAGCAGTTCAAAACAACTGAATATTCTGAATATTCTTCAGTCAGTTGATAAACTCTACTACCTGAATGTTCTTAAAATTTTAATCGACATCTTTGTCTATGTATCTACGTTCTCTATAATGTTATCAATTGATATGAAAATTATGTATTAATGGAAAATCTCTATTAATGGCTGATGATTGTTCAACATTTTAAAACTGTTGTAATACTTACAAAATTTAATAAAATGATGTAGCATGAAACGATCGTACCAAATTACCGAAGTTATTCTTGTTGCTTATTTTGAATACACACACACACACACACACACACACACACACACACACACACACACACACATATATATATATATATATATAGATATTTATTTATATATACACACATATATGTACAAAATCACACAAATGACAAATATATAAATATTTTAAGCGCGCGCGTGTGTGTGTATGTGCACGTTTGTTTGTCTGTGTGTCCCCGTGTGTTTCTCCATGTGAACGTGTATCATCGTGAATATGCTGATAATGCAAGTGAATGAGCACCAATCACCCAAGCAGGACGAAAGCAATTATTGTATGTTTGTGGTTTATAATCACCGGCGTGTCTGATATTGCTCCGGCCATTTAACCTGCAAATGCTCATTAACCATATTCAGTAAATATAGGTGAATGGTAGGCATCGATTTAGTTTCCTGCGTTTGCTCACAAAACGACCAACATGAAACGAAATGAGTTTCGCTTGGATTTTTCGACTGACACTAATGAAACCACTTGACAAATCTTGTTAGCACCGCATCAGCATAAATAAAACATGCATGGGAAAAGTATTTAAAAGAATCTAATCTTGCATGCAACTCTTTCTAATACCGTTGGATTTCAGAATTCAGAATTAAAAACTAGGATTTCGACAGTTAATCTATCGTTATGTTTATTATCCTATTATCCAGTATATAGATGTTTCGACGGGTCGGGGTCTGATTCCAAGACCAGAACCATTCATACCATTCCTAGTGTTATTACTAGAATTCCAAGGTTGCTCATACCGAAAATATTTGGTTAATTCTTTACGTGGATACTGGGAAAACACATAAGGACGACGGAGAATTATGGATACAGATGACTGATAATATGAACGGTAACATTAATGACAGGACTAGAAATACAAAGAAATAGGGTTAGACAAGAACGATGAATAGGAAAATGGAAAAGGAATGCTGTCAGAAAGTTATGTAACTGTTTCCATGCTTTCCACCTGTAGAAAGGAATAACGCATACAGCCTTGTGACTTTGGAGAAAAGAGTCGGAATTGATCAGCTTCTTCTGAGAAATAAGCTGCCCGAGAATTCAAGTAATAAGGATATGGCTGGTGTGAGCGGTTCTGGCTCTGGAGATGGTCACACCACTTCTCGCAACATTATAAATGTTAATATATGGAATGATACACATAACAATGTTAAACATCAAATCAATCCTCGAGAAAAAAAAAGAACATATAAAAGACAGATTATTTGGTATAATGCTCAGCCACAGATATCCCATGTAAATTTTTCTTGGGTTTACATGTAACGAGATGAGTGTATATAACCAGGAAGGGACGAGCGTTTTTATCTAAACTGTATCTAGCTGAAATATAGCAGATGTTGAAATCTCATACGGGTGATAATATGAACGGTAATACAACAAATGGGAAAATCATATATCAATAGACTAAATGAATGATATAATTTCAGGAACTTTGAAAATTGCTACGCAGCGAACAATTGCTTACATATAGTTAATAAATGTTCTGTAATGTGTGTTATTATATGGGTACTTGTTTTAGAAAAATTAAATCAGGAATTCCCAATCACACTTCTTCAAATATAAAAGAAAAAAAAAGTATCTGTAAATATTGTTATTCAGAGCATCAAAGAGAATAATATAATGCTCTATAGAATGGTTTGTAATAGGTAGCGTTCTACAATATACTAGAAGGAATTCTTATAACAATCTATAACGCGAAGCGACGCTGTACGCTGTCTAACTTAAATAAACATAAAGAACCATTGATGTGTTGCTCTCATTTATAAACCAAAACCTTCCTAAGTTTTCGAAACAAAAATCTTAACATACTCTGATACAAATTAGATAAATTCAGTTTCTTTATTAATCTTATCATTAAGAATATTTCCTCATATGGACCAAAGCATAACAGTGCATTAAACCCTCTTTAAATTAACCTGTATTATTAGGGTTAATTGTTTAGATGCAGGGTCATATTGTAACGATTCTCTTTGCCCATTTTTCTTTTAACCCAACAATTACGTACGTGGCTTGCCTTTCCGAAAAGTCATGAAGTTCACTGCAACTTTATGAGTAATTTTCACCAGTAAGTTAACGTCTTTTATTCTCGCCACAAACTTTTTTCAGGGTGGAATTCTTCTAAAGCTTCATAACTTGAATTCCTTTGTGGATATATTCTATTTATTAATGTGAATTTGTAGAATTTGAAAACCAGCAATTACTTACTAGTCTTCATAGACAATGTTTTATGGTGTATTCTTTTCGACAGTACACTCTATTTTCTATCATAAATTATTTTGCACTTAAAAACTTCTCAAATTAAGATACATTTTATTTTTGCACAAAACTGTTGCAGTCTAATAGACATTATTAAAGTAAAAGCATCGGATAGAAAAGAAAAAGAAAATCTACCTGTAGCGACTCGAGAAGAGAGACAGGGTAATAAATTAAGGAGTTGGGTATGATAGCTTATACCTATTTCTTTACTACCCACAAGGGGCTAAACACAGAGAGGACAAACAAGGACAGACAAACGGATTAAGTCGATTATACCGACCCCAGTGCATAACTGGTACTTATTTAATTGACCCCGAAAGGATGAAAGGCAAAGTCGACCTCGGCGGAATTTAAACTCAGAACGTAGCGGCAGACGAAATACCTATTTCTTTACTACCCACAAGGGGCTAAATAGAGAAGAGACAAACAAGGACAGACATAGGTATTAAGTCGATTACATCGACCCCAGTGCGTAACTGGTCCTTAATTTATCGACCCCGAAAGGATGAAAGGTAAAGTCGACCTCGGCGGAATTTGAACTCAGAACGTAACGGCAGACGAAATACTGCTAAGCATTTCGCCTGGCGTGCTAACGTTTCTGCCAGCTCGCCGCCTTTGCATAGCTTATACCACTTTCCTCCACATGCTTTCTTTGCATACATAATATCTAACAAACACGATTGAAAAGAATGGTTTAGTAGACAATAGCTCTGTCAATTTGGTAGAATAATGGATCAGCTGATGAATTGATTAAGCATGCAAAAAACCTCAATGAGAGACGGACGGAATTTGCTCAGTTATCTTCACGTCTTTATTAATATTCTTTCAGGTTTCTAATAAGAATTTCACTTAGGATTACAATTTTCACCTATCACAAAAAAAAAAAAAATTAAAAAACCCTATACGAATTTCTCTAATTTTCACTGGACAATTCTTTCTTGTCGGGGTTTTATTTATATAGAATATATTAAGGTATTTGCCTGGATTTAGTTAGTTCCAATTTTCTTTCGTTTCATACATACATAATTTTATTTATTTATTCTATTCAGCTTTTAAGAAAATTGAAGTGTCATTGAAAATTCCGGAGCGTATTAAACTTACTTACTGCTTCACTTTTGGACGAACTTTGTGTGTTTGTTTGTGTGTGTGTGTGTGGGGGGGGGGTTCTCGACCAAAATGGAGGTGAGTACCAACATTTCCATGTGGCACGCTTCAATAATTGTGAAGATCTCTTGACATGATACTATAGGTTGTCTTATTAATCCAAAAATAAAGTGAGTGTGTATGTATATATATATATACATAGAGAGAGAGAGAGACATACATACACATATGTATATATATAAATACATCTGTGTGTGTGTGTGTGTGTGTGTGTGTGTGTGTGTGTGTGTGTGTGTATGTATGTTTGCATGTATTTATGTATGAATATGATATTGTGATTGATCGTTGTATACGCCGGGTGAGATGCTAACTAATGATACGTGCTGCCAGTGCAAACGCTTTTAAATAACGAGCACACACCCACTCTGCGGAGAACAAACTGTCAATAACCAACGTGGTTTGGCAAACTGTGATTCCAGGCGTTTCCTTTGATGGAATTGTAAACTTTTTCTACCTCAATATGATATATCGGCCATAACAACAACAACAAAAAAATACGACACGCTCTCGGCCCCGCATCATGCACACATACAGCGAGAAAGAATAGCAAAGCACCACATGACACAACTTAGAACGAAACATAAGAAAATGTGAGTAAAGAATATCAACATTCGGTATAAAACTGGATGGCCACAAATGGAAGCATAGCCCAAAGTTAATACAATCATATCTACAACAACATACACTTATAAATAGAAATCCCCCGGACGCAGTTGAAGTGAAACGCAAATTTCGGAATGTGATGATAATATTAACACAAATACCAATCCAATGGCTTTATCGACTATTTAATGAGAGCAACGCGCGCTTACACCAATTCCTGTAATTGATACTATTGAAGTGAGATGTATTTCTAGTGGTAGAAATAATTGACAGAAATATATTATGTATGGTGGTTGTAACAGTATCTATCAGCTTGCAGTTATAAACGTCGGATATTCTGTCTCTTGTTATCATCACTGCTGACACCATTTTTAATATCAACTGATGCAGCGTTGTTAAACATAACACATACGCTGATTCTATGTTGCCAAGCTTATTTATTTGATTAATTTATCTTTAAGGTAAATTAAAAATTGTCAAAGGTATTTTTAATTTTATCTAATGTCGTTGACTTATTTTCTTAAGTATATTTGCTTTGCTTTCGTTCCTCAGTTGAATAATTTATAATTTGAATGAAAAATTATCACAGTTTCATTCGAATACAAATATAATACATCGTTGATCCCTGGAACATATTATATTTTACAGAACTTGTAAAATTTCTTTTCATTTGCGTATTTTGTATATTACAAGGGATGCAATCTTTACATCAATTATTCACCTACTTTTTAAACATAAAAACAAAAACCAATATTATTTAGGTAGAATAAATGCAATTATGATTTTATAAAAAGCAGTGAATAACCGCAAACCTCATTCCGTTCCTTAGACTATAGTCTATTGAAAGGAAACAATGATTGCTAATTATTTTGTATATTTGAGACTGAAATGAGAAAATGCATTGTTTGATTGAAGCGCAGATATTAAAGGGACGTAATTAAGTAGCAAGAGAAAGTTTACTAAGTACGGTAGCCCAGCTATGAAAAATTTGTCTCATAAAGAGATAATTTGAAATACAATTGCCTGAAAAAGATGAGGGATACATGAAACCAATGAAAATATACAAGATTTTTAATTGTTTTACCCACAACGAAAGTATGAAAAAGAATTAAAATAATCTTGTTAGATTATTTACATTGCTTACATTTGACTGATATTTGTCCTCATATTCTTTGTTGTTAACACAACGTTTCGGCTGATATACTCTCCAGCATTCATCAGGTATCTTGGGGAAATTTCGAACCTGGGTTCTCATTCCTAAGGTATTTTTCGATGTTATTATTATTCTTTCTTAAGGAGAGTATTATCTGTCTGAGGTCCTTGTTGTGATTTGACAGATGACTAAAGACTCCCGTGCATTTTTACCTACACTGTGTTACGAAGGAATAAAATTAATGATGATAGTAATAATAATAATAATAATAATAATAATAATAATCATAATAATAATAATAATAATGAGTTGAACAGCATGATGGAAGTGCAGCAACTGTAGTTGCAAAGAAGGTGAAATCAATAGCAAAGCAAAATGCGTTTGGGTGGGAACAAAAACCTCTGCATGACAAATATGCGGCTCGTAGCAAACAAGCTGATGTAGACCAGAAGCACACCCATCAGTGGCTACAGAGCTCGGGGTTAAAGGCAGAGCGTGAAAGTTGTATCTTGGCTGCCCAAAATCAGAGCTTATTGACACGGAACTATCAAGACAATGTGATGAAAAATGGTGTAGACCCTAAGTGCCGATACTGCAACGATGAGATAGAAACAGTGGACCACCTAATCTCTGGGTGTAAGGTTTTAGCACCTGTAGAGTGCAAATCAAGACATAACAGAGTTGGCCAATATCTACTTTGGATAGTGTGTCGGCATTATAAAATCAAAACTGCTGACAAATGGTACAAGCGCCACCCTGAGGCTGTAACTGAGGGAGAAAATGTAACGATTCTCTGGGACTTCCCAATATGTACAGATCGGAGCACTTGGAATGATCAAAAAAGGAACTGAAAATTATTTAAGAATGATCCTTAGCTTACTTTCTATGCAGGAAGTGCAAAAGATTGTCTTAACTGCTACGTCACACGTATTGTCGTTGTGAATTTTCTCCTCCCCCCCGCTTCATTTTATTTTACTTTTTTTATTTTTTATTTTTCTCTCTGTCTTCCGCTTTTTCTCCATCACATGACTTTGTAAACGAACAATCTGGTGTGTTTATATTAATGCCCTACCAATGTATACAATGCGTTTATCTGCCCTAGGTGTCAGGAAGACACTCGGCAAGAAATGGAAACAATTGAAAGAAGATGCTAATGAAAATGATACTAATTAGAATTAGAATTACAATGTGTTTTTATAAAAATATATTCTCCTGCCATCTAACATTATGTAATACTATGCAAAGAATATTAAAATATATACATTGAAACAAGAAAATCAGTGAGACAGGGTCGAATGTAAGTATATGAAAGCCGCTCAACTGTCTGCCAAATCAAATTCTAAATCCAAGGTTAAAAGAATGTGTGAAATAAAAGACAGATTTACACGATATGAAACTTCCATGTCTCAGGCTGGGATTGCAGTTTCGTTGAAGATGCGTTGTTGGCGCTTAAAAAGAAGACTTAAACTCACTTAAACCTGCGAAATAGCTACGATTCCTTTCAGAGAAATATATTCTCAAATGACTAACCTCTTATTTAGGCGACAAATCTTCTTTCAGCTCGTTACTTCTACTACAAAATCCATGGCTAATAATCTGTGTACAAGCCTCGGGCTTCAAAGGCTTTTAACAATTTACATGATTGCAACCGATGTGGTTTATATGTCATATGTTTTAACATATCAACGTTTGTGAATGTTGCTAGATGTAAATTGTAAATGGATTTAAAAATCAATAACTCCGAAGCCGCATACATCTGCATTGTGTGGTTATTACTGTTATGCACAATTCTAAACCGACAATGACAGGTGAAGGCGTTTTGCGAAGTAGTGTATTCTTTCGACTTCTTAATTCAATACAATTCATTTATGAAACTAAAAGGGGAATATATAGAAGAGGGAAAATTAAAAGGTAACGAACAAAATGAGACTACAAACAAAGTAATGTCAACGAGGGAATCCATTAATCACCAGTCGTTTCAGTTATTTTATTTAAAAATAATATTATGTTTGTTGTTTCATAATCACTGTTAGCATGTTCTGATATATTCTATAGCAGAATGTATCAACCATCTTTCAATTAGCGTCGAATAAAGTCTGCATAACATCTGCAGAAATTAGTATAGGAGAAAACATTCTCGAATAATTTCTGCTTAATTTATCACACACAATCACACGTCTGCCAATGAAACGAATACCAATAAGCAGACTGCCACAAGTGTTCAGAATACTTTACCTCTGCAATACAATACTACATAAAGCAATAAATGGTCGAGCATCGAAGGAAATATCTGGCAGTATTTAAACACGACATTCTACATCCTAAGCTTAAAATCCAACTGGGGTTGACTTTTCTTTTCATCGATTGGCGCAATGGACAATATTGTTCTTCAAAATTACGGCTTTATACCTATATAAGAAATTAATATCATTATACGAAGGAAAGCGGTGAGCTGGCAGAATCGTCAACACACTGGGCAAAAGGCTTCTGAGTTCAAATTCTGCTGAGGTCGACTTTAACTTTCATCATTTGGGAGTCAATAAAATGAGTACTAGTGGAGCAGTGGGGTCGATGTAATCGATTTACCCACTTCCCCGAAATTGGTGATCTTGTGCCAAAATTTGACAACAATATTATTATACGAAGGAAACTCATAAAAAATGACATAAAGTTGGACCGTCCAATTTGCGGTGCCGAGGAATGCATTCCCATCAGTGAAATTAATTGCTGCTGACATATTCCACCTATATATATATATATATATATATATATATATATATAACAATTAGATACCTATTTTCTAAGAGTTGTAAATAATCTTTTCTACTCTAGGCACAAGGCTCGAAATTTTGGGGGAGTGTGCCAGTCGATTAGATCGACCCTAGCAACTGGTACTTAATTTATCGACCCCGAAAGGATGAAAGTCAAAGTCAACCTCAGCGGAATTTGAACTCAGAACCTAAAGACGGACGAAATACCAATTTCTTTATTACCCACAGGGGCTACACACAAAATGGGACAAAACGGCTGATTGGGGTCAGGAACACGTTATGATATTACATAAACTGAATATACATAAATATGAATATAGGTGCAGGAGTGGCTGTGTGGTAAGTAGCTTGATTACCAACCACATGGTTCTGGGTTCAGTCCCACTGCGTGGAACCTTGGGCAAGTGTCTTCTACTATAGCCTCGAGCCGACCAAAGCCTTGTGAGTGGATTTGGTAAGCAGAAACTGAAAGAAGCCCGGCGTATATATATATATATATATATATATGTTGTGTATCTGTGTTTGTCCCCGAAACCTAGCGGTTCGGCAAAAGAGACCGATAGAATAAGTACTAGGCTTACAAAGATTAAGTCCTGGGGTCGATTTGATTCGTCTAAAGGTGGTGCTCCAGCATGGCCGCAGTCAAATGACTGAAACAAGTAAAAGAATAAAAAATTATATAAAATATATAAGAATCGAATGATATACACAATACAAATATGATACAAATGTAGTGATGATGAGGCCACGCTCCGACCCCATAAGCCCCGATCTATCACTGGTACTTCTTTCATCTCTTGTTTTTCTTCTATAGCCTATTCACATGGTTCCGTGCACGCACAGCGCTCGTGCAACATGCTTCCATCTTTTTTTGAACACACGCTCCGACAGGTATCTCTTCTCCAGCCACACTTTCCTTTTCAAGTGAAAAGTGGAAAACGATCTTAACTCGTGGCCGGAGATAAAGTTACCCGTCTTGATCCGTTTTATACTAGTCTTCCATTCTGCCTCTTGCTATTGCAATAACAGTGAGAAAACAATTCTTACCTTCATTTGTTAACATTTCTTGTGGGTCAATTTTTATAATTGACCCAGTCGACAGTTGTACTCTTCCTTCGCCGGACAACAGGTGTTCAGCATAAACCCACATTTCAGATATCTCCGGGCACTGAACAATAGCGTGAGGGACGGTTTCCCTACCCACCCGCATCTTGGACAGGACGGAGAGTGAGACTTTCCATGTCTTGCGAGTTTATCCCAAACGGGCAAGGCGCCCCTATAACATTGCCAGGTCAAGGACTTTTGGAAATTGTCCAACGTTCTCAACCCGTATGTACGGTAGAAGAGGCTGTCAAGTTGAATATACCCGAGACCTAGAGTCGCTCCCAGGCTATCGTCACATTCAGACTCTACCAACCCACTATATAAAAAGCGTGTAGAACTCCCACCGCTGGCGTTGCCCGAGCGCCGGAATAGCAGGAGGGCCTTATGATACTCCATATGTCATTTACTCGACCTCGGTCTACGAGAACACTAGGCTTCCTTTTCGCAAAAACTTTTGAACTTGGGGAACATTTGTCTGGCTAGCGGAGACCACACCCGTTCACCATCCAGGAGAATCCAGAGATGCCTCAACTTCAAAGCATGCCTGCGCATCATTAACCAAGGCATCCTAAACCTCCCTTTAACGGCTTCTGACAACAGATAGAACGTTTCACAAGTAGCGACTTGCCCTTCCACAAAAAGCGAAAGAGCTTCCTCTCCAACCTGATCACCCACGAATCTGGACAGGATACGACGGTCAGGCGGTAGGTAATGACTGATGCAATAAACACATTGGCCACCTCTGCCCTCCCTTTCAGGGATAGCCACCGCCAAGACCAGGTCTTGACTATTGCAGCCACACTGCTCGAAACCTCCGTCCAGTTCTTCTCTATCTGGAGGCCTGGTCCAAACAAGACTCCCAGCAATTTAACCGGTCCCTCCGTCCATCGCCCAACAACGCTGCCTGAAGGCATCGACTTGCTAACCCAGGTGCCGAGGTGCAAGCCGACCGACTTTTCCCGGTTGATCTTTGCTCCTGCCACCGTCTCGTAAACCTGAATAGACTTACCCACTCCACGTAGGCGTGCTACTGTGGTAACACTGATAGTGATATCGTCCGCGTAAGCCGAAACAAACTCCTCTAAAACTGGTTCTCTTGGGATGTCACTTAACTTTCGGGAGTACGTGCTCAAGAGCCACCACATACAAAAGTGATGAGAGCGGACATCCTTGACGAACTCAGCGTCTGATGCAGAAGACCCGAAATTTGTGAGGAGGGGCCAGTTGATTAGATCGCCCCCAATACGCAACTGGTACTTAATTCA
Organism: Octopus sinensis; assembly: GCF_006345805.1. Taxonomy (NCBI): domain Eukaryota; kingdom Metazoa; phylum Mollusca; class Cephalopoda; order Octopoda; family Octopodidae; genus Octopus; species Octopus sinensis. Next base: position 38,645,815 of record NC_042998.1, read on the forward strand.
TCGACTCCGAAAGGATGAAAGGCAAAGTCGACCTCGGTGGAATTTTAACTCTGAACCTAAAGACAGACGAAATACCTATTTCTTTACTACCCCCAAGGGTCTAAACACAGAAGGGACAAACTATGACTGACAAACGGATTAAGTCGATTATATCGACCCCAGTGCGTAACTGGTACTTATTTAATCGACCCCGAGAGGATGAAAGGCAAAGTCGACCTCGGCGGAATTTGAACTGAGAACGTAACGGTATTTCGTCTGCCGTTACTACTACTACGACCAACAATCACTACTGCTGCTACCATTTCAGTCGCGGGTCATTCGAACACAAGGAAGCTAAAAAACAAGCACGTGGTTCCTGTTGATACCAGCAAGAAACAATAATGAACTTCTTTACTACACTCAACTTGAAATTTATAGCTATTATACCTACTACCGACAAAAACACACACATGGATTCTATTGAGACAGTAAGAAACAATATGAACTTTTCTATTACCCTTTACTTTTTATAATATTTTTGATAAGGTTCGTTTTTTCAAGAACCGAAACATGTAAAATTCATAAGAAAATTAAAATTTATCTAATATGATGGTGTTTTCAACATCTTTTTTACAAATATATATATATATATATATATATATATATATATATATATTTGTAAAAAGATGTTTGTGTGTTATATATATATGTATATTTATAT
>NC_042998.1:38646614-38659114 GCF_006345805.1 Octopus sinensis
TACGAAGTCATACATTGTGCGTGTATGAATATATAAGCGGTATCAAAAAATTCCTAGAAGAGTTCTGTAGCGTGTTAACAGATGGCAGCACGCAGTTGCGTGCGCAATGAGAACTAGCAGTGACCTTCGTGATGCAATGTGCCGAGTGACGTCGCTGTGTTTACTTCGCATTTTGCGTTTTTGTGATCACATGTGTGCTGTAGTCTGCGATTTTATCATGGACAGGAACAAAGAGCCAATGTGAAATTTTGCCTTAAACTTGGGAAGTCTGCTACAGAGACATAGAACATGCTTCGACAGGCTTACATTGATGAGACAATGGGTCGTACACAATGTTACGGGTGACATGGGCGCTTCAGAAACGGAAGAACGTCCCTGAAACATGATGAGCGATCTGGAAGACTTGCCGCACCCTCCGAAAATGAGGCATTGTGCTTTGAGAATTCGTCCTCCAGATCTAGACCGTCAATTGAGACTCCTACTGTGACGTTTTGAAGCGGTTGAGGGAGGGCATTCAGCGAAAGCAACCGGGTCTCTGGAGCGCGAAGAATCTGATTCTTCACCGAGCTCTCCTCGCTCGTGTTTCTCGCCATAAACAACATAGTAACGCTTCCGCACCTGCCCCATTCGCCAGAGTTAGCACCGGCGGACTGCTATTTCTCTCCCAAGATGAAAATGCATCTCAAAGGTCACCGTTTTAACTCCGTCGTCGAGATCCAGGCCGAATTTCGAAAGTGGCAGGAAAGCTGGAACCGGTGTATCGCTGCGCAAGGTGACTTTTTCGAGATGGTGTTAAAACTTAGGTAAATGAGTTATTATTTTTTTTAATTAAACATAACGAGTCCAGGAACATACATAGGTGTTTGTTAATCGAATTGTACTGTTATATCGATTACAGCGGATCTTGCCAACCGGTTTCCCAGTGGCGGTTCAACGGAGTGCCAGCTAACGGTCAGACTATGTAATCCCTCTGAAAAGAGCAGGGTTTCAAGCTGAGACAAGACCATTTGCCAGTTGCTCTTTTCAGGCAGATTACGTCTAAAAAAGGGACGCTCACACACACACACACACACACACACACACAACCCACACACACACACACACACACACACACACACACACACATACATTCAGTCTCAAATTTTTCGGTTGCCGATTGCACAGGCGATTTGTCGAGTTAAAACTGATGACCAAGTGGACGCGACACTAACTTCTCCATAAATTTGCATTCATGATGTACAGCTTTGTAACGTTTTCATTTGGAGTTGAATAGATAATTAATTAGAATTATATGAAATGCATTTTTGTAATACACTCTGTGTTAAACAACTTATATACCATTAACTGTACGTTCAGCTTTCATTTCCTTCTTGCTTTTTTTTCATTTGTTTACTTTGTTTTGTTTATATTATGTGCTGTTTGCTTCATTGGTTTTCAATGAAACTTGTTAACGAGATTAATTCAACAAGAACTCATAGAAAAGATAATCTAATTATATTTTGTCCTACTTCTGGTTCGTCGTGTAACTTTCAAATGTGACTGCTTCCACTACTACTACTACTACTACTACTACTACTACTACTACTACTACTACTACTATAACCACTGCGGCTGATAGTTTCCCTGCTGTGTTGGTAACTCTTATCAATGCATCGGATTTCAAAACTAGTCAAAATTCTTATTTACACATCAAAATTTGTTTCGATTATATTTCTCCTCCAGTAATTATATTAACTTCTATTTTGAAGGAAATTTGAAAACCACAAAAGGGGATACATCTATCATGGTACCTGCATTACATATACCTGATCATTGACGGAATGTACCCTAATGTGTCATTAAAAATGTTGGATTTCTCGGATAGCATTAAAGAGTGTGAAGGTGTTAGTATTCGTGTTTATAGAGCTATAATTCTGTGCTTTTCGAATCTATGCAAATGTATACAAGTGTATATCTATTTGTAAGCGCGTATTTGTGTGCCTGTGCGTGTGTGCTCATATGTCTATATATATGTTCGAATTTATGGTGTATCGGATTGGTAGACATAGATATAATTAATGCACAGTTAGTAATATGGCGTGCGTTTAAAGTATTGCCATTGTAAGATCCCCAGACAATGCGAAGGAAAATTAAAGGCATAATAGTTATAAATGTTCATTAGGTACTCCATTTAATTAATCTAATTGAAATTCATGAAACATTTCCCCAACACAAAATCCCATTTACTTATTGATACTACCTACACATGGAAAAAGTAAATATTAAATATAAGTTAATGAGAAAATAGTTTGAAATTAAAGAATCACGAAACAAACTATGTTAGGTTAATGATCATAATTACTTACCATCAAATCATTTGCTTGCAGCAGATCTCGTCAAATTGAAATACCCGGACTATTATATAAAAGCAAAACTCTGTGTGTGTACATTTCTATCTCTCCTCTATCCACCTATCTATCTATATCTAATGTTCTGTATGTGTGGTGTGGTGTTATTGTATATAAATATATATATTACAATACAACATATATATATATATATATATACATATATACCACACACATACACATATCTGTACACATGACATACTAGATATATAGATACATATAATACATATGTATATTATATATTACATATCTATATATACTAGCTCTTTAATATAATACTAGATATACATATGTATATATAATATATATTATATATTATATATATGTATATTATCTAAATACATAGTATATATATATATATATATAGATATTATGTATATATATATATATACCATGATGTATTTATGTATATATATATATATACAATGTAGCATATTATATAGTATATATAGTCTTATATATATATATATATATACATAGGTTATATATCGATATATATACCTATGTATATATATAGTACTATACATATGTATATTATATTTATATATACATATGTAGATATATATATACATAATGTATATATATATCTTATCAATATATATGTATATATCTCTATCTATATATACATTGTATATATTATATATATGCTTATACATATGTATATATATATTATATAACAGAACATATGTATATATATATATATATATATATATATACATATGTATATAATATCTATATATAGTACAATATGTATATATATATATATATATCCATATGTATATATATATATACATAGATATATATATATATATAATACATATATCTATATCTTATATATAATCTATATTATATATATATATAATATATCATATATATAATATATATCTATATATATATATATATATATACATATGTATATATATATATATATATGTATATATATAATATATATATGTATATACCGTATGTATCTACTATATATATATATATACAATGCTCTTTTATCTTATATATATACATATGTATATATATATCTATATATATTATATATATGTATATATATATATATATGTATATATATATACATACACACATATATACGCACACACACATATATATACATATGTATATATATATATATATTATATACAATACACATACACACATATATACGCACACACACATATATATATACATATGTATATATATATATAGATATAGATATATATAAACACACACATATATAAACATAATTACATATACATATACACAAACTATATCTATGTACACATATATTTATATAGATACGTCACACGCACATACACACACACACACACACACACACACACACACACACACACACAACACACACACACACACACACATTACTGTTTGTAAACATCTCTCTGAAAATCGACGATGACATGAAATTATATGTATACTTTTGTTCTCTCACTTAATTAACAAAAACCAATTAGACGTACAATAGATTTCTATAAAACTGTTCTAATCCAGCCAGTGCTTTTCTATTTTATTTTCTTCTATTGTTAAAGGGATAAAACTACTAGAACATGGATAAAGGTATCGTGACCACGAGTAGGGTTTCTTTCAATTTAAAAAGAATTGTATTTTATTTGCATTGTTTTTTTTTTTTTTTTTTATTCCATCTTGGTGCTGGCCCCGTGTCTTGTTACTAATAATAAGTAAGATGTGTTTTGCACCATATTATGAATGAACTTCAGAGAGTATTTATATTTAATTTCACTGGCAACATGTGATTTCTTTCTATCTCACCCGTGGTCATCAATAGATTTCACTCTGCCGCCTTGAATATTACCAATTCTGGTTTTCCTCTTTTCGTGTAATACACATATGTGTGTGTGTGTGTGTGTGTGTGTGTGTGTGTGTGTGTGTGTGCCTGCCCGTGTGTGTACCTGTGCCATGGTTTTCTTTATGTATATAACGATATATGTATGTCAAGAAACTTTATGCCCCGAGATTCGACAAGCAGCTTTTGATTAGCTAAATACCTATTTCTTTACTACCCACAAGGTGCTAAACACAGAGAGGACAAACAAGGACAGACACACGATTAAGTCGATTATATCGACCCCAGTGCGTAACTGGTACTTATTTAATCGACCCCGAAAGGATGAAAGGCAAAGTCGTCCTCGGCAGAATTTGAACTCAGAACGTAGCAGCAGACGCAATACCGCTAAGCATTTCGCTCGGCGTGCTAACGTTTCTGCCAGCTCGCCGCCTTATTAGCTAAATACCAAATTGAAACAAATATTGAAGACGAAATAACCAAGTAAACGCTTGTATGTAATGTCCCAAGCCACAGATAAATGACACTGAAATGTATAAAAATTAAAAGTGCACGCAACACCCTGTGAAATTTCGTTTTCTTACGCAAATTGAGAAAGTAGGGATCGAAATCATTTAGAATTCACTGCTGACATTGTTTGCTGTAGTACTTTCTAGCTGCTTACAATCCTGCTCGCTGACATATTTCGGTTTATACACACATGCATCATTTGGCAGTATTGGTTAATTCATTTTGGTGCTAATTTACAATTGAATCATCAGGAAAACGGTAATGAATTAACTTTTCTAATTATATATCTTAATAAAATCGATTTAACTTAATTTGTTAGTTATCTCCAATTAGAATTGGAAATTTACTTTTAATTAAATCGGATGGTTAAACATTGCTCTTTGCACTACTATGCTCAATTCAGCTTAAATTAATGAAGAAAAGTGAATTGAGACCATAAGAATTAGTGAAATGAGACAAAATCTTATATGCATGAGTGACGAAAGCGTCCAAAAGATAGTTATTTTCTGTTATTCTTATTTTTCCCAGTGCTGTGTAACCGAGACAGTTTTGTAAGGCTAGAAATTAGAATAAATGTTCTAAGACAAATATTGTAGAAATGGTTTAGTTTTTATGTATTTCAAGTATATTCAGTGTCCTAATTAAATACCATTGGATAGCGATATTAATTGAAAGATCAAATATAAAAATTGTAAGGAATGTGATCTAAAAACATCAAAGTTTATTACATAACAGTCAAGACTCCAGAAATTTGAGGGGAACATAAAGTATCAATAGGTCTATGTCTGATAAATAAACGCTGCTTAAGAAAACAGCAGAAACACAGATATTCAGTATAACATGCGTAGAAAATGTCTCAGAAGTAGCTGAAAAATTGCACCGTGATAAAAAGTGTGCAATAACATTGAAGACAACGTTTGAACGTTACTGATGCGTACACACACACATATACACACTCATGCACACACACATACGCACACAGGCAAACACAAGCACACACCTGCATAAATTTATCATTCCGAAATTACTCATATTATTTGTAACAACCATACACGTTTTGCTTTTATAGATATATTGCTCTCGCTTGAAAACCTACTGTCAAATGCAATAACACAATATCATTGCAGCTCTCACAATGCAGGCAAGGAATTTTTACAATAATAATATACAATATATATGGTTGAACTGCGTAATAATAATAATAATAAGTTATCCTTTTAATTTCAAATTTATTTAGTTTTATATTTTCTGATTTCTATAACTTTTTTTAATGAAAATTTTGAAAAAGAAGTAAAATAGAGGCTAGTAGGGTGCCGGCTGAATAGCAGCAAGTTCTCGGGAGAAGCAATGGCTTACACCGTACAGATAGATACCTGCAGAAGTGTACTGAATGAGTTTGATGCAAGAAATTGCCATTACCAACAAAGGTTTTCCGAGGAGATCTATCATCGAACTTCTGTGTTATTGGGTGGATGACAAAATGAGCATCGAAATATACCCCATGGTAATACTTGCACTTGTTTTGCAGCAAAATGCATGACTGAGTTTTGACTAAAGAAAACCATTTTCAAGTTATTAGCTGGAAAGCTGACAAGGTAAATACTTTTGTAGAACTATGGAAAAAAAAGAAGCACCGATGTATATATATATTGTACAGAAAGCAATTCATTACGAAATGTAAACAAAAATGCGATTTAAAAAGAAAACAAAAAAAAAAGATGTGTATTGTGTCTCAAAGACAGAACAGAGATTAAAATGAAGTTATTTCTCCATTTCTATTTCATCGGATTGTGTGTGTGTGTGTAGATGTCATGAATAAAATGACTCGTTTTTATAAGAAAAACTGAAAATTACTTTTCTTTGATGATATAAAAACAAGACTTTCAGCTTTTCATAATTACAAGAATATGTGTGTATATATATATATATATATATATATATATATACATATATATATATATATGTGTGTGTGTAAATATATATGTGAATATATATGCGTGTATATATATATATATATGTATATATATATGTGTGTGCATACATATATGTTTATATATAAATGCATAAATGTATATATATATATATATTATATACACACACACACGTATATATATATATATATGATTTGATTTGATCTAGTTTCAGCTCATGAGCTGCGGTCATGCTGGGGCACCGCCATTTGGTATTGCTACATAATTTTACTTCACTTATTCTCTTTAGAAATTGACGTTTGTTATATGAGGGAGTTTGATGGCGCTGTCCTCATCTGCACTTCCTGTTGTGAAACTGGCTCATCTGACAGTAAGAGGTCTAGTTTCGTTTTGAAGACACCTACACCCACCCCGTGTATGTCACCCAGGTCTTCAGGAGGATATTGAAGAGCTACGGGTCTTTAAAGCCCAGGCTGTTGCAATATCTTGTCATATCTAGATGTATATTATGGCATATCTTTCCCTCCTACGCTCTAGGGAATAGAGTCTCAATCTCTTGGGTCTTTCCCATTAGCTTATCTGCTGCATAGAGGTTATGTATGTACGTACGTATGTATGTACGTATGTATGTATCTATTGATATACTTACATGTGTATTTATGTCTGTGCTTCTCCAGTTTTACACTACCTAACCTGTCACAAGATATAATTTTCTTAGTATGTCTAGCTTATGACAACCCATCATATATTGTGTATGAAGAATTTGATTCCAATTTTAATATATGAAAATACATCATCATCATCATCATTGTCATCATCACCATCATCAGCCGCTGGATATTATTGTGTTTTAGGACTCATAGGGCTAGTTATTCGATTTCCATGGCGTGTACGTGCCCGAGATTACAGCACAATTTAACACAATTGTCGCAAGTATGAAAATATATTTAAATATTTACGTCATTCTGGATGATGTATATAATTGCGAATAAGTTGTTTCGTGTAAAACACGTATTAACATTCAAAGTGCAGTAAAATATGTTCCTTAGAAACAGAAGTTTAAAGTTGGGGACCAATTCTTATCAGAAAAAAAACTCTTTAATTGTATAATATTTAGTGTTAAATTAACGTAGTTTCTAGAATATCCAGCACTAGTTCCAACTATTATTCATTGTCTTAATATTCTTTCTACTCTAGGCACAGTGCCCGACATTTTGGGAAATGGGGCCAGTCGATTAGATCGATCCCAGTACGCAACTGATACCTAATTTGTCGACCTCGAAAGGATGAAAGGCAAAGTCGACCTCGGCAGAATTTGTACTCAGAACGTAAAAACAGACGATATACCTATTTCTTTACTACCCACAAGGGGCTAAACACAGAGGGGACAAACAAAGACTGACAAACGGATTAAGTCGATTACATCGACCCCAGTGCGTAACTGATACTTAATTTATCGACCCCGAAAGGATGAAAGGCAAAGTCGACCTCGGCGGAATTTGAACTCAGAACGTAGCGGCAGATGAAATACATATTTCTTTACTACCCACAAGGGACTAAGCAGAGAAGGGACAAACAAAGAGAGACAAACGGATTAAGTCGATTATATCGACCTCAGTGCGTAACTGGTCCTTAATTTATTGACCCCGAAAGGATGAAAGGCAAAGTCGACCTCAGCTGAATTTGAACTCAAAACGTAACGGCAGACGAAATACGGCTACGCATTTCGCCCGGCGTGCTAAGGTTTCTGCCAGCTCGCCGCCTTTTCATCGTCTGAATGTTAATTTCAAAACTAATTATTAATTTTAATGACAAACATTCATACTTTAGTCACGTGGAAGCAGTATGTTTTAATATTTGCATCTTGAATGTAGGCATAAATCATCACAGATCCATAAATCATCACAGATGGCTTAGAGAAATTTAATTTATTCTATGAAGTTCGAGAAATTATCAAACGTACAATAATCATGTCAAAATGAAGTGCTGTACATAACGAACGACGGCAAGGCGATTTATGAATTTGTCCGACCAAAAATCAGATTTAACAACTACATTATCAATTGAAAGCAAATAATAAATGAAGAACTGCATTAAACTTAGTGACAGCCTCATGAATCAGATTCTCTCATTTCTTTCTTTTTTTTTTTTTTTTTGCTTTTTACTAACATAAACTTAGTCTTAAATAACAGAATGTCGTATATATCAGCAAACAGAAGTAAGGAATTTCCATAAACTAGTCTAATGAAATACTCAACAAATACCTGTTGGGTAAATATATTCCATCGAGACATCACTTCATACAATATTAAATATTTATTAATATTGGCACAAGGCCAGCAAGTTCGGGGAGGGGATGAGTCGATTACATCAACCTCAGTGCTCAACTGAAATTTATTTTATCTTCTCCAAAAGGATAAAAGGTGAAGTTGACTTCGGCGGAATTTGAACTCAGAAGATAAGGGCGGACGAAATGCCGCTAAGCATTTTGTCCGGTGGGCTAATGATTCTGCCAATAGATCGCCTACTCAATCAGAGTAATATTAGCAAATACTAAGGCAGTGAGCTGGTAGAATCGTTAGCACGCTGGGCAAAGGGCTTAGCAGCATTTCGTCCGTCTTCACGTTCTGAGTTCAAATTCCGCCGAGGTCGACTTTGCCTTTCATCCTTCCAGGGTTGATAAGATAAGTACCAGTTGAGTACTGGTCTCATTACACCCTGCCACGAACTTGCTAGAATTTGAAACCAGTATTACTGTAATTAGGAAATATCTATATATTCGACATTTGAACGTTTAATGAGTCGGTTATTTAAAATTGCACTGAGATTATGCTACAGAGATTCATAAAATAAAATACAAATCAAGTTTGCATAGCTGTAGAAAGACTGGATCCACACATTGATTTTAATCTTGCAAGTATGTTTCATGTAAAAATGTACATGTAAAAATATAAGGTGGCTATCTTAACAACTTGCATTGCAACCATCACGTAATTCAAAATGTTCATGAAGTTATTAGAACAAAGTATATTTTTTTCCACACACACACACACACACACACACACACCACACACACACACACACACACACACACACACACACACACACATGTTTCTTTATTAGCCACACAGACGGGAGAAATTACAAAGTAGAGCTTTTCTTTTTGGGGAGAAAAAAAGTGGGGTAGGTTTTCGATCAAAAGGGATCGTAAAAAGGAATAATAAAAAGGAAAAAAACGATCAATACGGATCATGTATCACAGAAATGTCATGTTGTAAAGTGTAAAACAGATAAGGTTTATCCGTGGAAAGAAAAGCCTACGGAAAAGACCACGGTAACCTCGGTTATTAATGTCACATGCTAACACATTTATTTGCAAGTAAGTAACTCTGTTTTAATTTTTTCCGGGTTCATAGGAATATACTCAAGGTGGCTTCGTCATTCATACGTGCCATCCTTGCTACATTCACCCATCTTTTTTTGAAACATTCGCTAGACAAAACTTGCCTCTCTACTCTCACTTTCCTTTTCAAGTGATACTTGAAGAAATTGATGAGAGATTGACCAGAGAGGAAAGTGTTTGTCTCTAATCCTTTCAGACGTGTCCACCATACACATTCTTTCGCCATAGCCACAAGTATGATGAAAATAGCTCTTCCTTCCCGTTTGAAGGAAGGAGGCGTGACGACATTGACGGTAGACTCGGCTGATAAACCGACTCGTCCCACACGTGACGGCAGTCGTTCGACATAAGCCCACAGGTCGGAAATAGTTGGACACTGCACGAGTGCGTGCAGAACGGTTTCCTCGCTCTGACCGCATCTCGGGCAGGTCGGCCCCGTGTTTCTCGAGCCACAGTAACCACTCGCCATATCGTGGTTCACGGTTCACCTACAGTCCCCTCAGTACAACGCAGTTTTCTGCGGCCGATAGGCATTTATATTTTCTAAACTTTAATTATTTCTGTTGTAAAATAAGCATTTTGACGCCTAAAAATTAATAAATAAAAATACAGTACTGCACTATATAACACATTAATTAAAATATATCAAAAGACAATACGTGATGTACCATAGATGAGTAAACAAAGAATCGCAGATACTGAGCGGAAAACGGAATTCGGGAGGCGAGTGTGTGGTGTCGGTTTGCATTTCTATAATAAATTTATGCAAATTATAAAAACAACGGAAAATATACAGTACTGTTTCTACTTTGCGGATTTTCACCTATCGCCGTGGGGTTTTGGAACGTATCACCCGCGATAATCGAGGGATTACTGTGTGTATATATATGTCTGTGTGTGTTTAAGTATCTTCATGTATCCTGCCGATGGATCTCCCCTACTCATTCGGTGGAAATTGTATAGATCTCGATTCAGTTCGAAAGTCCACTGGAATTTTTCTTGATAGTTTCGCAACTTGCGGTGACTGACTCCCGATTCTTTCGTTGTCATGGTGTGTGTAAGGTGATTTTCCATGCGGTATATATTTCACTGTTTGATTACTGCTACGATCTTTTTTTAAAAACGGTTGTTTCTTTGCATTTACTCGAAGGAGATAACCATTTCTTTTACCAAGCTTGGAGTAATGTTAAGAATTACAGTGGATACCATTTATTATCCAGAAGAATGATTAGTTCTATATGCCAACGTTTCTGTATCCGTCGAATGCGAAACTATATTGCTTTGATATATAACATTGTACAACTCAAACCATGCTGACAATGGTGGTATGTCGCGTCCTTCACATGCCACCTTCTTACGTCCAGTAAGAAATACATTTGTTATTTCGGAAGATTAAGTAGGCGCGAGTTTCTTACACGAATTTTTAAAATCCAATAATAGCTTCAGGGAGATTTGTCTCGGACAATATTTATTTACACAGTTTTTTTTTATTATATTGATTTCCTGTGTATGTTTTAAACTCTTGTGATAGATTAACTCACGTGACTATCCATTAGGCGTTGTGAACGAAACAAAGAATACATAATTGAATTGGGATTCATCAGTGATCGAAGTGAATAAAGAAAATATATATTCACAACATCCATCAAATAATCGAGCGAGTATATTTGCTTTTAACACCGTTTTGGTCACGAAAGACAGTTTCATTTTGCTTCACTAGATTCATGGAACCATCAAGGGAGTCACCAAGCCAGTGCAATCAACTAATGGCTGCCCAATCAACATAACTTACACCTTAATTACTCATATAAATAACACTTTTGTTCTCAGTTGTTTCTTCCAATTTTACTACACAATTGCTCTCTTGCTTGGTGTCCTTAGAATCGACGAGGAAAACCATTAAAAGCCAAAATGAATTATTTTTATCCAATTCGCGTTTAAAATCACTATTATGCTGACTATATTCTTGTTGAGTGGTCGGCAGGTACCTCAACTCACATTTTCCATTTCTCTTTCGAGGGAAACTTTTATGCAAAACATTTTTTTTCGTGATTTTATTTCCTCACCTCGTATTATTGCATACTTTTCACTTAAAAGTCAAGAAGAAGAAGAAATAAAACTCTAAAAGACCAATCATCAATATAAATTGGAGTAATATATGATATTCAGCAGATGGGGTGAAGGATTTTGATGAGCATAACTGTTGCTATGGATACATTTTATATATTGCTGAAACACTTAGAGAACTACTTTAATCCTAAACACATGCTCGAAAGTACAAGCACAAAAGTTCAGATACGTACGTATACGCGCGCGCACACACACACACACACACACACACACACACACACACACACACACACAACACACACACACTCTCTCTCTCTCTCTCTCGCTCTCTCACTTTGTGTGTGTGTGTGTGTGTTGTGTGTGTGTGTGTG
>NC_042998.1:38666614-38681614 GCF_006345805.1 Octopus sinensis
AATGTTTTAACGAGCTAAAAGCAGGGTTATTGCTTAGTGCTCCAACTGTGGCCCGCACTGATTGGTAAATTTGAACTCGGTATTGGAGGCTATCGAAACAGTTGGAAATTATACATTTCCGCTGACGGCTATTACATTTAGTCATTCCAGTTTGTGCTAACCTATATACAGCTATTAAACTCTTTGCGACAGATAAAACTAATTACTCTAAATCTTCGTCGTCTACATCACACCACTTTCACCGAATTAAGAATGCTTAAAGAAAATGAAAAGCAATAATGACAGTTATACAAAGGAAAAGGGAAATTTTATGACCTACATCATCAATGGAGGATTAAATCCTTAAACGCGGCGATAAATCATGAATAAAATTGACTACGTCGCAGAATTATTGACTTAAGATAGAGAGAGAGATAGAGAGAGAAGAGAGAGAGCAGTAATGTTATTCTAGGTTCGTGCAACAATGGTCATTTATTATTCTTGCTTAGACACACACAAAAGCACAAACACACACACACGTATAAAAATGGCAAAGGTTAATTACTGTACATATATATAGAGAGAGAGATAGGTGTGCGTGTGTGTGTGCAATGTATGTATACACGCACACACATACATATATATATATATATATATATATATATATATATATATATATATATATGAATACGTGTATGCATATATATATATATATATATATATATATATATATATATATATATATATATATACGTATTATTATTATTGCTTTTGCACAGCTTCTAACGCTAGAGATGTACAACGGTGTCAGCTGTTCACTACCAGTGAACTAAGGTAACACCTCTTATTTTTCGAGCACCTTCCGGAGTATTCGAGCGGTTACCACATTCAGGAGTTATTATTATTATTGAGTGAGAGGGTAGTGCATGCCATCAAAGTGACACTGGGGTAAAATATACGAAGCCAGTATGCCCATCATGACTACCCGTCTGATAAGGGTACACTAAGCACATGCATCACAACCATATGTTCGGACATGGTGATCTCATGTTATAATTTTCTTCAGGTCGAGTAGCCCATCCCGCTCAAAAGCCCCTGAATAAGGGTTGTTTAAGGATGCTGAACGAAACACCCATGTTTTCAGAAGCGAATTATCTAAATCCTACAGAATTATGTGTGTGTATATATATATATATATAGTTGTGTCTCGGGAGATTAATTCTCTTTTAGTGCCTTATAATTTAACACACTAAAAAACTATTGAAAATGTTGCAAGAAGCTACAAAAATTTTAGAAAAATAAAGAAGAAAATTTTACCGGTGAGTTTGTTAAATTATAAGGCCCTAAAATTGAATGACTCTCCCCAGACACAACAGAATATGCTTCAACACACGAACTCACATAAAGAATCTTGCAAACCAAATCCCAAAACGATATGCAATACTATATTAAAACGGTTATATTGCCAATCTTCAGGTCTATGTTATGTGAACTTATTTTGCTATTTACATCGTATACTAAGACAAACTAAAATTATATAACTAGAAGTTGCTGGAATAATTTTACTTTAGTAAATAATGAACAGAAATGTAGAATAAAAGTAAGAAAAAGAAATATTAGTGAAAAGAAATGTTAACTTATCTGTATGGTAATTTTCTCTCCATGAATTAAACATGGCTACCATCAATTGTATAATCGAACATTGAGAGTTACTTTGTAGGGGAGATAATTTTTATTAACATTTAAAAGTTGTTCAAAGGTATTTTCTATTATTTATAATAATAATAAATCAGGAGAAGCCAAAAGTGAGTGTATGATGGGAATAGTCTAATTTTTTTTCTGGTTAATTTAATTTATTTTTATGTTAAATTTGATAAATAATAAATTTCTAGGTCGGTAAATAGGTAATGTAAATTACTCAACATATAATTTTGAAATACTTTAAACTACTTTGAACTAAGTAAAAGACAGTAAAATTAGTAAAAATCTAATTTTTTATTATTTTTATAATTATAATACGATTAATATATATTCATTATACTATTATTCTTAAACTTGAGTTTCTAAATTAAGTTTAAAAGTTTAGAATAATACCATCTAATATTATACTATGGATTTTTATTAAGTAACTAAAATATCTGAAATTAGAAGTTAATTAAATATTATCTTATATTATGTATATAATACAGTGAGTAATTCATTTTAGTACCACTAAATTGAGCTTCTCTCCTCTGTGGAATCAGAAATAACTGTCCTAAGATTAATATATATATATATATATATATATATATGAATATCAAATCTCAGAGTGCGTGTAAGTTGTAAGCGGGTAGTATTCAGTCAGTCACTAGTTAATATAACTATTATAACTACTGACAAGTCTTAATTGTTTGCAGCGAGAAGTTTACATGAAAGGTTTAGAGGGGAATGTGTATGACAGAAACGTTCTTCATTTACAATTCTGGCAACATTTCCACAGTGAAGATCGGGTGAAGAATTGTAACAGATTTATTTTGACAATTTAAGATGGTTTAATAACTACTCAAATCTGGGGAAATATTTTCTGCAAGTTGAAAAATCTTCTCTTCCTTCGTCTCACCGCTCTCCTCTCTTTCACTTTCTCTCTCTTTCTCCCTCTCTCTCTCTCTCTCTCTCTCCTTTTAGTCTCCTTCTCTCTCACAAATGTACTCACGCAATCATGCAATTAGCGATTTGCATTCTTGCGAGAAAGGGAACTAAAATCTGAAATTTTAGTATTCATTTGGTTATTACTGTGCCAGAGAAAATAACTTAATATTTGTTTCGGTACAAGGGCCACATTAACCTTTGTATTAATGGAAATAGTAAGTGGGTTGTCCAGATATAAATCCAAAGAAATTGAATTGCTTCAACAAACTAATAGACATTAAAGGTGGGCAGTAAGTGGACATGGAGACATTGATATACTTTCAAAGAGCATCATTAAAGTAGATGAAGGAAGCTGACATCTGTCAATGGCTGCCATACACATTACGTCATATATTATTAAAGTATCTGTGCTTTCTTTAGTCGCAATGTTCATAAATAAATGGTATTAGTCGATTGAAGTCACCAAGTTTAGCGTTGATCTTTTATGTTATAGATTCTGGTTAAAAAAGACAAAGAAATAATAAGAAGCTCAACCCGACATGTGATTACAATGTCTGAAGGAAAATTGCCGTCCGGCAGGAGATCCATGGATGGATGTAGAATTAGATAGTTGGATAATACACATCGTCACAGTTGGCTGCACTTGGGAATCCGGCGGAAACGTATAATAAGCGTTGTTTCTGATTGGATCTTATGGAGGAGGTACCTCAGGTCTCTAACCCCACAACTCTCCCAATGTCTCTTGGTGGCTGACGATATGTGTATCTCTGATGAGGGAGCATCATAGCTATGTGTTGAGAGGAACTCTTTGTAGTTTGAATAATTCACCTCTGGAAACATGAGTGTTTTGTTCAACATCCTTAAAGAACCCTCATTCAAGGGCCTTTTGAGGGGGATGTGCTACTTGACCTAAAGAAAATTCTAACTGGGCCTCCCTTGCAAAGCCATACGCTGTTAATCTTGATGTGAGATCACCATGTCGGGTACATATGGTTGTATGCATGTACCTGGTGTACTCTTATCAGACGAGTAATCACGGTGGGTATATTGGGCTTCATATATTTGAACTCAAGTGTCACTTTGATGGCATGAACTCCTCTCTCGCTCAATGATGATGATAATAATAATAATAATAATAATAATAATAATAATAATAATACTTTTTATGAAAGTCCTGAAATTTTGGTGCGGGGGCGTCTAGCTAACGATTATGCCAGCTCGCCGAAGTATGCCATTGAAGCAAGGAAACCAGACCTAATTATAGAAGCAAAAAAAATAACAACGCAAAATAATTGAGAAAATTTCGAAATATGAAAACATAACTAGTAAGAGAGAAGTATTGTGGAAAGCAAAGGTTATAATTGTTCCTGTGCACTTGCCACAAACAAACTGATGAATACTGGAAGTGAGACACATTGTCAACTTGCAGAGAAGTAATATCCTATAATTTGAAAGAATCCTATGAAAGATGTTGGGAATTGAAGAGAGATTTTGTCACCCAACCTCAGAATAATAGCTCTGTTTAATAATGTAGCGTATAATGCTTTCATAATAAATTTTTGCTTTGTAATTAGCCTCAAGTTATCGATAAAAAGATCGACGATGGTACAAAGAAATACAACGTGAGATTAAAGAGAGAATGTGCAAACAAGGGAAATAACAACATTTTAAAAATTCAGAAAGAAAAACTTCCCCAAATGTGGGAGACCTTTCTGGGGTTTCATCGTGGAAACACGACTAATAAAACAACAGTCACCTTGATCAATAAGCGGACATTCTCCCAATCGTCCATCTCCAGTGCACAGGTGCATGCTCAAATCAGGCCATGACCACCACTTTTGTCCACCCTTGAATGAAATAGCTGAGAAGCAACATTTTCCTGTACACACTTATTTTACTTCTTAAATGAAATTTGAAAAGGTTGACGAAGCCTGAATGAAAAAGGAACGTGTTGAACTTTAACCTACAAAGTCACAGTGGAATATCCACCATTTACAGAGTTCGGCTGGCAGAGGTCTCAAAGAGACGAGTTACGCAAAAGAGCCTCTGACAAATGGTAACAACTTCTGCTCACGAGAGATGCAAGTTATGGGGCAAGAGGAAAGTACAGGTGACATGGTGGTAATTGGAGCATTAGCAGCAGTTTCCAAGGGCTTTGAGAAACATTAAGAATATTGGATCTGTTGTCAGGCTCGAAGTGATCCAGAAGACAGCATTGTTGGGTACAGCTCGCATTCTAAGGAGAATATTGTCTCTTTTTGAGTCTGAAGAGAAGGCACTACTTGAAACTTTTGATGATTTGTTATTGCCTTCTTCCAAGTAAAGGATAACCGGTAATTAAGAACTGTCTGAGAGTCTTTCAGAATAACACCACCACCAACAAAAGCAACAACGGCGACGATGATGATGATGATGATGATGATAGTAAAAAGATTGAAATAATGAAGGATGAAATACATTGAATGAACTAATCTGTGAAAACAAAGTAAAAACCAGAAGAGGGAGGAAGATGAAGAGAAAACTTAGATTCTCACCAAGAGATGAACTGCTTTCCGCAAAACAAACACTGCAACAAAAAACTCCAAGCAAAATATCAAAGACTACGAAGATTTGAGAAGAGAAACAAATTTTACAAGCAAAATAAGCTATTCATATCCAATGCGAAAACAGTTTACAGAAAAATAGGGAAGGTGAGAATAACCTTTGAATGCCCCACTGCCATGGAAGAAGTTGAAAACTTCTGGAAAAATATCTGGAGTAAAGAAAATACTTACAATGAAAAATGTAGCCTGGATTAGGCACACTGAAGGATCCTACTAAAACTTACCAGAACAAGCATGGGAAGACATCACAACAGCAGACCTAAAAATGACACTCAGGAAGGCTCATCAGTGGAAATCTGGTAAAGATAAGGCGCCAAAATACTGGCTCGCCTTTCTCCCGTGTGCACGCTAAAAGTTAGTCCAGTTTTTCAATGAAATTATGAGAGATCCTACGAAAACACCTGATTGATTAGCAAGAGGTAGTACTCACCTACTCCCGAAGAATAACAAAACTATCGGTCCATAATATGTCTATCTACCACGTATAAGATTTTAACGTCCATCCTAGTGGAGAAAACATACAAATTTATGGAACAGAACAGAACGATATTTTCCCCACTGAACAAAATGGATGCTGACGAGGCTCATATGGATGCAAAGACCAACTCTTAATCAATCGCATGGTCCTTGAGAACTGTCATAACAAACGCAGAAATCTCAGCTCTGCATGGATTGATTATAAAAAGACATTCGACAACATACCACATTCATGGATCTTGAAATCACTGGATATCTTCAAAATTTCTCCTGTGATTTCAAACTTCTGAAGCACAATATGTTAATGTGGAATATGATATTGTATACTGTGCGACGTCAATAATAATAATAATAATGATAATAATAATCTTTTTATTATCTCAAATTAAGGCTGTCCCAGCTGCGCGCTTATAAAAGCATGTGAGTGGTGTACACAAATTACTGCCCCCCCCCAAAAAAAAACAACTCCTGGATTGAGGTGAATGATGTTATCTAATACATGTAATGGGAGAAGTCAAAATAAGTAAAAAAAAAAAATACCCCGGTTTTTACACGGAATAAAATACAAGATGATAAAGTTGGTCTTTGTCCGATTCCGTGTTTGTATCTATCGCTTATGTTTTACTTCTTTTAAGCATTAGACTGTGGCCATGCTGTGGCAGTGCCTAGAAGAATCTTGAGACGAATGAATCTACTCCAGTATTTATTATGTTTATGCCTAGTACTTATTCTATCGGTTTCCTTTGCCAAACCGCTAAGTTATGAGGACGTAAACACAGCAGCACAGTATCAAGAGATGGTGGAGGACAAGCACAGACACACACACACACATTTGAATTTTTCCTTTTCTTCTTTCCGACGAAGAGCGATGTTCGAAACGTCACATTCTCACTTTTCACTGAGCGTCAAGCTAATACATTCCCTTGTCCATATCCTCTTGTTGTCCGTTACTTTTATTATTCGCGCGCGCGCGTCTGTGTGCGTGTGTGCATATGTGTGTGTGTTTCTTCAACTGATGTTGTCTTAGGGATTCTTGCCGTTGTTCTTCCCTCCGTTGCTGGTTGTAGTTCTACTTCTTTTGAGTTTAGCTTCTTTGTGTTATTTCGATGTTACTGTTGTTTTTTTTCCTGATGCTGTTGTTGGCTCTGCTTTTGTTGTTACAACCGCTTCTGTAGCGGTTCCTGCTGTTTTATCACGGTTGTGGTTGCATTTCACTGTCGGTGTTATTAATGCCTTTTGAGATGTCGTCTGTAGTAGACACTTTTAGATTTTTTTTCAGTTTTTGCTGGGGAACAAAACTATCAGTTAATTTGAAGCGCAATATTTTTGGCATCTTAGTCTTCCGTTCCCTTCAGTCATAAAGAAATGGCGCCTTCTGGCAATAAGTCAATAAGATCGGGGATGGCACCGAAGTTTTCCTCATTCGCTTCACTAGTTTTTTGGAATTCATTGGTTCTATCTTTGCTGTTAGGACTGATGCTGTTGTTGCTGTTTTCGGCACTTACGCAGTTTACAGCCGCTACAAGACTTGCGTGGCTGTTTTATTATTATTGTTATTATTATTATTATTATTATCATTCAGTAGTTATATTTTTATAGCGTGCTTTCACTTCACTACCGAGCGCAGCTCTGTGTGCCTTGGGTATGTGCTGTGATTTGTTGTGATGCTCTGATGGTTATTGTATGGAAAGTGTTCTGTGTAGGATGTGTGCAGTGCCTAGTAGTGCAATTTTCTGTATGTTATATGTGTTTGTAAGTCCTGGCGTTTTTGTTATGTATTTGTCTGAATATTTTTTTATCATGCCTAATGCACCTACTATGATAGGAATTGTTTCTCTTTTTAGATTCCACATTCTGGTTACCTCTATTTCCAGGTCTTCGTATTTTGAAAGTTTCTCCATTTCTTTTAGAGACACGTTGTCATCAGCCGGTATTGATCCATCAATTAGAAAGCATTTTTTTTCTTCATGATCTCTGACAACTATATCTGGTCTGTTGGCCTTAATTTCTCTATCTGTGTGTATCGGCATATCCCAGAGTATGGTTGCTTTCTCGTTTTCTGTGACATTTTCTGGTGTGTGCCTATACCATCTTTTTTCTGTTGTTAGTCCATAATGTTGGTATAGCTTCCAGTGTATGTAGGTTCCAACTCTGTCATGTCTGTGAATATATTCCTTCTTAGCTAGGACTGGGCAGCCAGTATTATTATTATTATTATTATTTATTATTATTATTATTATTATTCGTTAATACGCATTTCGGTCGTCTTCAAGTTCTGAGTTCAAATTCCGCCGAGGTCGTCTTTGCCTTTCATCCTTTCGGGGTCGATAAAATAAACACCAGTTGAACACTGGGGTCGATGTCATCGAGTCATCCCCTCCACCAAAATTACTTTGCTTGTAGCAAAATTTGAAACCACTATTATTATTATTATTATTATTATTATTATTATTATTATTATTATTTTCATCACGTGCTTTCACTGCACTACCGAGTGCCGCTTTGTGTGCCTTATTCTTCTTCTCTTCTTCTTCTTCTTCTTCTTCTTCTTCTTCTTCTTCTTCTTCTTATTATTATTATATTATTATTATTATTATTATTATATTATTATTATTATTATTATTATCGCCATCATTATTTCTTGTCTTGCAACTGCCTGTGCTTGTTTGTGTATGAAGGAGACGGTGATTGCCTCAGAGTAAAAGATTGGTCGCTCATAAGCGAGTTGTTGTTGGTGGTGGAGTAGCTGCTGCTGCTGCTGTTGTTCAGAGCGGATTTGCTCATGATGTCGTTGTTTGATGTTTTGATGTTGTTCGGCTCGGTTTTAATATTGTTACTGCTACTATCCCCAATAGACAGCCATCTAAAAAGACCATTTCCATTGAAAAGGAGGTATTGAGTGAAAGGCACTACTTTAAAACTTCCTTGCTGATTGGCTTTCAAAATTAACGCCATGTTTATTGTTCTGAAAAAAGTTATGAAATATCAATTTTTTCCAAAGCAATTTTAGTCCCAGAGCGACAAGAAATAAAGGAACCAACTAATTCTCTTGGGTCCCTTCTAGAAAATGCACCAAGGAAATTGATATTAATATGCCTCTAACAAGACAAAAAGGGAAAAGAAAAGCAACAAGCTTACACACTATTCTTGAGTATGAATTTGTAAATAAGATCCAAATAGTAATAATAATGATGATGATAATAATAATAATAATAATGATGATGATGATGATAAACATAAACACTATCAATTCAGTAAAACAATCTAAACAAAACAACCTTCAAACACAAGACACGCTCTATTATGCAATTACCCAGTGAAATAAACTTCCACCAGCAACCTAGAAAACAAACGGATTACACACTCAAACACGCAATACAAGCAGTAATACAAAAAAAAGACCGCACCACACCCTAAAAGAAAGAAAAATTTTAACAATACGGGGAAGAGTTTGCGCACTTCCAACAACAGAAAAGAACACACAATGCTGCACACACCCCTGCTACACGGAGGTGCAGCTGGTGGTGCAGTAGAAGTTTGCCTCAAACTACTAAATGTTGAACAATTATATAATGATGATGATTATGATGATAAATGCCCTGATGCAGTACCAGGCAGTAGCTCTCATGACTTCTGATCTTTACCGATTGGAAGTGTTATCATGTACATTGTTTTGCCTTGGTATAAAAGATGGGCTACAGCAAATATCCTGCTCAATATCACAATGATTCGTTTTTGTCCATGACATGAAATGGTAAATAAACTCATTCTGTTATCAACTGCAAGGGAGACCCCAATCGGCGGATGTTTAAAATATAGAAGCAGTTTTGGCAAAAACTGTTTCATTGTAAAGAGCGATTATAGCGGCCACAGCAACAGCAGTGTCGGCACAAACAGCAGCTGTAGGTACCACCCGTTATGGCGTGGGTTGATGTTAATAATAATAATGATAATAATAATAATAATGACAACATTGATGATGATGGTGGTGGTGGTGGTGATTATGACGGTGACGACAAATTATCTTTCATCATCATCATAACTCTCGCAAACAAATGAAATGATTCCTGTTTATAATTTAGAAGCCGGTGAAATCTTCCTGTTAAATATAGGAATTACTATTTCCCACATTTTCTATTCCCTGTTCACAAATGCAAATGGCCTGTAGCCAAGTAGAAGAATATCTCCAAATTTTATTCAACGGAATGTTTCTGTTTAAATACCTCCAACATAGAACAGCGTTCAGACAAAAGAGATGTCTATATTCTCAAATTCTTTCAGAAATTACTATCACACTTATTTCATATTCAGTACATGCTAAGCAATACAAATAATTTTCTATAATTATTTAGAAGTAAGAATGCCAAGACATACATAAAAATGATATCTTTATAGAGTGTTAAAATTTCTTTTTTATATCATGCGTACCAAGAAGTAAAGTCTTATGAAGTCCAGATGAAGTTATCTCTCTTCGAAGAAAAGTGTAGAATTCAGAGAGATATATAAACGAGCCCTCCCCCTTTATCTCTTCCCAAATATTTAAAGTATTTATGACTAATCGACATAAACCAATACCTTTTTCTTTACTACCCACAAGGGGCTAAACACAGAGAGGTCAAACAAGGACAGACGTAACTAGTACTTATTTAATCGACCCCGAAAGGATGAAAGGCAAAGTCGACCTCGGCGGAATTTGAACTCAGAACGTAACGGCAGGCGAAATACGGCTACGCATTTCGCCCGGCGTGCTAACGATTCTGCCAGCTCGCCGCCTTCGACGTAAACCAATACCTACTTTGTAACGTGGGTTGCTTCAACAGAACTACATAGATCAGACGTGAAGGCACTTGGCTCAGTGGCTGCCGTATTCGGCTCACAATCGTAGGGTCATGAGTTCGATTCTCGGCTATGCGTTGTCTTTGAAAAGTTATTTCACGTTGCTCCATTCTACTCAGCTGGTAAAAGTGGGTTGTACCTGTAATTCCAAGGGGAATGCCTTGTCATATTCTGTGTCACGCTGAATCTCCCTGAGAACTCGACCAGCCGGCTACACTGCAATGCTGCTAATTAGGATTTTCTTGCATACACGGAAAGTAAAAATTATTGTAAGTTGAGCATGGTATAACTATTGTTTGTAAACTACTGTCTATAAAAACTGTTGTTGTAAGTCGCACCATGACTGGTGCTACTACTGTTTATATAATCACACGTGATAATTAGACTCATTAATTAGAATATAATGTAAAATGTGTGCCGTTGAATGAGTAACTCGATAAGAACATAGTCTGCTTATTGAAGAGTGAAGAGCATTTATGGCACACTCCAGTATAAGCACAGTACTTATAATGTTATCGAAATAGCTAGCGATTGGCAACATATTCAAATATACTCCATTTTGCTCGTGATATTTTGAGACTAGGAACAATTCTAATAAACATCAGCAGAACCATTCTAACACTGTTCTACAATCATATTTGACGTGTTTTGTTAACAAGCATTGCTGGGAATGTGTATAATTCTACTACCTGGAGAATTTTAACTGAAGACAGACAGACGGACACTCCCTTGGGTTCTAACATCTACTTTGTTTAGCAATACTGATAAATAACCCATGATATTTGCATACAATTCTTCAGACCGGTCGAGTAGAAATAAAAGCAGATACGAATTGTGTGTTGAGGGAAAATAATAATTTAAAGTGACCCTTGTCCAGAGCGTTTTCCGATCAAATTGTTACCAAAGGCATGAGATGTTTTAGGTAGTAGTAAATATTTGATCGACTTAGTTCATGGATTACAACGACCTACATCAAAATATATGCCAATGCATCCTGAGCGACTTATGAACGGTCTAAAGTGGTGTCAATCGCAGTCGACATCTACTTCAGAGAAACAATAAATTATGGAGAGGCGACTGTTACCACTTTCATTAAAATATCTGCAACGATGACACTGGTGATACAAGGGCAAAGAAAAGACAATAAAAGTGAAGTAACAATACAAGCAATTTCTATTATCATGTTGAATCGGTAGCTTTTTTTTTTTGTTTTGTTTCAATTTGGAGAACTGCAAAATATTATCATGAGAGTAATTGTATTGTAACGAATAAAATATTTGACTGAAGTGAGACTACTATTAATTTGTTGACAAAATATTTGTTAGATTGCTAAAAATTTCCTGTTGTTGTTATTCTTACCACCAACAGGCATCTGACGTATAAATAGAAACGACAATTTGGCAAGGAAAAAGATAGCAATCATGATGGGTACAGTTACTATATGAGGCATTAACTTTTGTTTTTCTTTCCTTTGTTTTACAATGACATATTGATGTCGACTGAGAACTTCATTTGGAATTATATGAGAATCTCTGGCCTTTCTGACTTCACTGATTCACCATGGTTTATTATGTTACCTGAAGATTTTATATTATTTAAACAAACCTTGATTAATCCATCTTGCATATCAGATCATTGCTATGTTGCTGAAAGTCAAATGTAGCACCGGTCGGAGATGACAGAATAAATAATTGAAATCCTGTTCTGTCTCCATTATCATGTTTCAGACATTATCTTTAATAAAAGATTGGGAAAGAAATGGTCTTATCAGAAACGGAACAGCACAAAGGCTCGATTCGGACGAAAAGGAAAATGTGAGTAATGCAGTGAAGAGTGTGTCAAGGCTTCATACTTAACAAAGCTACAATGGTTATTTATTAACGCAGCTAATATCAGGTTCAAGGTGACCTAACTACTCGTCACCTTGACCAAAAAATTTAATGTATCATTCTCGAGCGCTAACATCAAATGAATGAAAAGTGGAATAAAACAAAATAACGAACAGCATCTTTCTTTCACACACACGCACACCCTCCACCTTGCAATATCTCCCTTTGTCACTCGACTTTTCTCTCGTCTCACTTACATAGGTAGGCACAATTACGCACACGAAGAACCTGTTATATCGAACATTAGCTATCAGCTGAAGCTGTTATCTCACTTACATTGCAACCACCTTCAAAGATAGCAGAAACTTATTTAACCTCAACAGAATGTAAGAATCTTAGATGCTTTCAAGGTATTTCTATAAGCATAGACAGAATGTTACCAATATATTCTGAGGAAATATTCTGAAAACTAATGCGCTCTCTCTCCTCTCTCTCTCTCTCTCTCTCTCTCTCTTTCTCTCTCTCTCCCTCTCTCTCTCCGTCCCTATCTGATCTTCCCTCTCTCCCTCTCACTCACTCTCTTTCTTTCTCCTTTACGCTCCTTCTCACACACAAGTAAACATGCTTATTATCTTTCGTAGCTGAAAGCGTCTATAAACGACGGAAATATGTCAGCCACTTCATAACTCTCTTTCTCTCTCTCACGCGCGCGCACACATATATCGACAAAAAGTGTAGGGTGAACATGTCTTGGATAGTAGATTGTCTCACGGACTCCTTCAGAGGAAAGTTGGCAGGAGGGAAATTAAGGGGAGCAAGCTCACTCTTTAATTTCTCTCCGGTCAACTTTCACACAAAAATGCTTGTCCGAAACGTAAGATCTTTCATCGCCTCCCACAAATGCACTCAATTCTTTTTATATACTCTACTAAATAATACAAGCCTAGTTCCCACACACCAACACCATCCTGTATGTATGCATGTCTTTGCCTTTATGTAGGTAAGAATATGTATGTATGTATATATATCTACGTATGTGTGCGGGGTGAGATGGAGAGAGAATGTGTATGTGTGTATGTATGTATGGATGTATGTATATATATATATATATATATATATATAGAGAGAGAGAGAGAGAGAGAGAATGAAAAAACAGATTTGTTTTACAGGATTTAAGAGTATATTAGAATCATGACAAAGATATTATACAATTTTGTACAAAATAAGGCTTTGTTTTTTCAACATAATTGAAGTAAGGACCGGACCTTACTTCAATTTTGTTGAAAGAACAAAACCTTATTTTGTACAAAATTGGTTCCGGAGTTCATATCCTGGTAGAAAAACTAATTAAGCAATCTTACAAACCATGCGGACAATGATTGCCTAATTTGAGCTTATATCTTAATTCTTATCTTTTGTCTCGGGTTCGACCCGAGCACTTCTTAAGCAGTTCTTTATTTTTAGAAGAGCAAACAGTAATATAATATACTAGCAGAAATACCCGGCGTTACCCGGGTTAAAGAAAATAATAAAATTAAAAAATGCCTTTAAGATCTCTAAATATCCATTTTCCTGAAAGTTGAGCGAATTGAAGTGGACTCCGATGACTTTTCGAAAATCCCCCCACCCTTGCTAAAACACTTCCTCCACCAAACTTTTGTATATTCGAAATCTACATGATATAACACATTCGTAGAATATTTAATTAAAAAAAATATCCGTTTTTTTCTGAAAGTTATGATCATCCAAAATCGGGGGTGGAGATAGAAATCTGTAGTTATGCCCTGTTGACGATTGATCAATTAAATGAAATCTCCGTATGAAACTATTTTCTCTCTCTCACACACACACACACACACACACACACACACAGTGGTATATTTCTTACACAAACAGAAAGCAGGAGAAGAATATAACATATTAAATTAACTTTAGAAATTCGTTTTTTATCTGAAATCGTCAGAACTATAATGATGTATACATACGTGTGTGTGTGTGTGTAAATAGCTGGTTACTTAGTTACTATGTTGACATTGATAAAACAGTTAGGTGAAAGTCAATTTGCGCCAAGAATAATCACATGAGATTTAAACATTGAAATATAAAAATGTCCGAAATATGTATTGGAAAATCAATGTATGATATACAGTGCCTCATTTAATTAATCGAGAAAAATGCGTCTATCTCCGTTTGAATTTTTTTCTGGCATGAAAGTACCTTTAGAAATTTTTTTTTTTTCATCTGAAATCGTCAGAACTGTAATGATGTATACATACGTGTGTGTGTGTGTAAATAGCTGGTTAGGACGCCAAAGACATTAAGTTCAAACACAGGAATTTGAGAAAAAGATTTGAGGAAGTGAATCTTTATATAGAGAGCAATATCATTTATTCAACAAGAGGGCCAATAGAATAGGTACCAGGCTTTAAAAATAAAATAGATTCCGAGATCGATTTCTACAGAAATTTCGAGGCGGAGCCCTAGCATGGCCGCAGACTAAAACAAGTAAAAGATAAAAGAAAACATAGAGACAGACACACTTGCACACACATACGAAAATACACACACACACACACGCAAATTCGTACAGTTCTTGTATTTTCCATTGAACTTCAACTCGTGAACATTTTCGCCCTGGTTCTTGTGAT
>NC_042998.1:38686614-38711614 GCF_006345805.1 Octopus sinensis
ATTGTTATGTGTATGCAATAGATATGAATGTATGCATATATATATATAATTAATAGCAATTACGTTAGTAAGGCAAATTAATAAAAGTAAATTATTAATTACTTTCTTGATAATAGATGTTTCATTTTAACTTGGGTTCTAATTCAGCAACATGGCATAATTCATTCCATATTAAGGTATCTTATGCTTTTCTCGCCTGCACCAATATAATTACATATTGTTCTTAATAAAATATTCTAAAATAGCAATCAGATTTTAATTCCTAACTTGAATATCAATATGAATTAGTTTCACTTTATTCCCTCTCATTTCTTCGAATAATAGGTTCTTTTTAGCCTCTTCCAGTTTATCACGTTGTTTATCAATTTTCATCTCTTATTTATACGAATTTAAATACATCTCAGAACGTAAGCACACATTTAACGTTGTGATTTTGAACTTAATCTATGTGCGTGTATCTACGGCACTGTGTGTGTGTGTGTGTGTGTGTGTGCGTGTGCGCGTGTGTTTGTGCACATGTTGGGCAGAGCTAATCTACATCTGCACTTAACCAAGGGACTCTCCACACACGTTAAGTTAATTGAAACACTATCCTTATGATATATCATTATATCATTTTGACAGCATACAAGCTAATATCTTCCTTGAGGCGAGATTTCTGATTTCTTGTCAAGTTGAGACGCAGCAGGTGGACGTTACTGAAAAACGTGATACATAGCGTAGTTAACCTAGTCTACAGAATATAAATCTATTCCTCACTGTGATTCAGATCTCCTTGACAAAGAATCTTTGATCACTTCCCGTTAAAAATATGCATACAATTAATCTATGAAATAAAAAAAGATTTGCTTGGATGCTGGCTTAAATATACGCTCCCACTGTTTCTATATTCCTTGTGTTTGACATTCTACAAATCTATTATAATCCTTTCATATGTCACTAAATGTTCGGTGGCGTATCACCCAAAAATATTCGAAGGTGAATTGCCTGAAGGAGCGGCGATTTATGAGAACACAAACTTGCATAAGATTACATGATGTTTCATAAAGTTCCATGGCATGTTGTGTATTATAACCTGTGTCTTAAAGAAAAACGCTACAAAAATATGTGGAGTAATACCCAAAATACATATTTCTTTTATTTTCATTCTACACACACACACACACACACACACACATTGCTATGTTTGGGAAGAGTCATTCTCTATTAGTGCCTATTAGTTAAATAATAATTTAACACACCGGTAAAGTTTCCACTCATTTACTCATACGAAAAATAAAAGAGCAAATGAGTGGAAGTTTTCCGGTGAGTGTGTTATGAGGCACTAAAAGGGAATGACTCTCCCTAGACACAACAAAATATGCTTCAACACACGAACTCGTATAAAGAATCTTGCAAACTAAATCCAAAAGCTAAGTATATATGTGTATGTGTGTGTGTGTGTGTGTGTGTATGTATATATATATATATTATATATATATATATATATATAATATATATATATATATATATATATATATATATATATATACATACATATATATATTAATACTTTTCTCTCTGTATTACGTGTTCGTTTCTCTCTTTTTCCCCTTTGTGATTTTATTTTTGATTTTCTATATAAATGAAGATATTTTCTCCGTCTGGCTGCTTCTCTCTCTACAAAAACGGAAAGTTACATTGCGGCACAGTCATTTTAACGGGTTGTATCTATTTATCACCCGACGAGATACATCTTCACCACTGGATGCTCCTGAACCAGTTGTTGAGTGTTTCCACCCATAAGGAATCAATGCTAGATGCGTCTAAACAATTGTCGCGATTAATAATAAATTCTCTTATATTCCATCTTCTGCTTTTCATTTGCCATGTGTGTGTGTGTGTGAAATACAAAATGGGACAAGAACGCAAAACATCCGAACAGTTAGGTGATACAAAAATGGGACAACAAAACATCCAGATAGACGATACAAAGAAAACAAGGACGGGTCATTCGAAGTTTTCTTTCCTATTATTGAACTCTACTATTTCCCTCTATTTAACTCTCTCTTATCGTATCTGATGAAGGGATATCCTTCGTATTCCTGAAACAGCTGTAAGACTGACTTTCTCTTTATAGATGTACTAAAAATTCCATACAGCCTTGGCTTTGTAGTCTCATTTTATTTAACACACACACACACATACATATATAAATGTCGAACAATGATAATGAGTGCTCAACACCGCATTAGTGGGTAACATTTATTTGTGTATTAAGGCTACCATTGGTTTCATGTTAAGAAAAATATCTTAATAATATCTTAACTTTTCAAGCTGATCACATGGAGGAATGGTGTTTCTGGTACTTATTCAATCGACCCAGAAAGGATGAAAGGCAAAGTCGACCTCGGCGTAATTTGAACTCACAACGTAACGGCAGACGAAATACCGCTAAGCATTTCGACCGACGTGCTAACGTTTCTGCCAGCTTGCCATCTTATCAGCGTCAAGCTATATATCTATCTCTCAATATGGAATTCTTGCTGTTAGCATTTCTAAAAGACTGACACAGAAAACACTGTGGACAATAGTAAAAGTTTTAGTCTATTGTTGGCGAGGCCTGTTAGCTACTTCTTCGCGCAGTCTGAGAACAACATTTTCATTCACCAGCAACAATAGGAGCAACTGCTGCGACATTTCCAAATCAGTCTGTATGAAGCTAAGCCCATGACAAGAAAGAGTTGACGAAGCGGGGAATTAAAGACAATTGCTTGCTTCAAAGGTAGAAAGATAAAAATCTTAGTTAAAACAAAATATTTATCTTAGGCGCAAGAAATCTTTATGTACGATAGAGTTGCCTCAATTCTGAGATGGATTATACTAAATATATCACATTCGTGTAGTATGTATGTGTGTGTGATATATATATATTATAATTATAATTATTATTATTATTATTATTATTAAAATTATAAATTAGGGTATCTACGAGATACCACCATGCTGAAAATAGCAGCCATGATCTGACTCCAAAACCACCTTAATTGTCCATATAGCAACACGGAGAGAAAACAAAGAGACAAGATGAAACTAGTAAAAAATTACTGGATAATTCTATATGGACAATTAAGGTGGTTTTAGAGTCAGATCAGGGCTGCTATTTTCAGCATGGTGGTATCTCGTCGATACCCTAATTTATAATTTTAATAATTATTACCTTTGAAGGTTATTTTTTCCATGCAGGCCACTTGATAAAATCGTTATTTTATTTTAAATTAACGATCTTACCCTTATATATATATATATATAGTTAGGTGATAGCACGTGTATTATTAATGCTGCATTGCATTTCTTGGTGAATATGCGAGCGCGTAATTATTCAAAATTGTGTCAGCAACAGTAGTCAAACAATACTTCAAGCCAATGTTAAAGGAATGTATTAAATGCATATGCAAGAAACAGCTGAATCGATGATGACTGAAACATTGAAATATTGTGTCAGTTACACCTTGGAAACAGAAAGTAGCATTGTCTTGAAACATCAAATTATGCAAACTATTGTATTAACGTTGGACTATGTTTCTATAGAGCACTCGGACCTAGATTTCTACGGCAATATGTTTCATTGCCTTTTATTAAAATACAATACTCTTGCTACAATAAAAACTGCTGCTACCTTTCAGTATTTATCCAATTTTTATTCAAGAAATGTGATTTTTGTATTATAACGAACAGCAGCAGCAGTAGCAATAAAATTGGCGTTCCTATTATCCAAAGTTTATGGAACTGCAGTACTCTAAGAATCCGCAACAAGAAACTGAAATATAAATTGTGAATAAAACCAACTTTAATTAGCTAATTATCTAAAAGTATTTCTAAAAAGATACTTGCATTTTACACTTCAAGACATAGCTTTGGGTTTCTATGAAATATTTCAGGTGATGTTATATCGGGTAACATATGTGGGTATTGGTCGTGCATCGCTGCTTCCATCATTTGTCGATACTTACTCGGATCGTTTCCAGCAATCCTGTAAGCCGTGTCCCAGTCAACTCTTATCTCTGCGAGACACTTTCTCATCTACCATGACCATATGGCATGTCACCGATCAACACAAGCCGTCACCCCAGTCGGAACCTGACAGAACACGATACTCAAGGTCCAACTCGGAAAATCGAGCAACATAACCAAACAGACTGAGCTGACGCTCCCATATCATAAAAGTAGTAGGAGGTAACCCAGCCTCTCAGTCTTTGGATTCGAGTACAAAATCTGACCAGTGGTAACCCGTAACCCGCTGAATCAAATGAGATCAGGCCGTCCGTAAGGGCCCCGGACATATCTCGGAAATTATATTGGAAGACAAAGAATGACCAGACACCTGAAGGTCCGAACCTTTGTCCTCTGATACCGGTATGGTCAAACACACTGGTTCATTAAGTCCACAACTGCACCAAAACGTCCAAACCTTTTTTAAGATTGCGGACTTGGAGCTAATGCTGTTAATGACCACTTTGTTGAGATAAGTGGAACGATCAACAATTTCGATAATGTAAGACCGGATCTTTGTCTTGATCCAAGAAACTCTATAAGCAAGTGGTTCTGCTTCCTCACTGAGAGACATCTAGAGAGACGCAGCAGGAATAATCGCATCATTATCAAAGACCAGGTCAGTAGTCTTATTTTCACCAGTGGGTGCTCCGCAATTCGGTCGAGCCACCATCCGGCCCAAAACTTTCAAATCACCACGCATCCAATTTTGTTACAATAAATTGTTGTATGACTTGTTTGTCAATGCAATTAATGTGCACGTGCGCGCAACCAGTCGTTCAGTATCCCACCCGCGAGGGATCGCTACAGAATGGGTCGAAACGCTCGTTTGAGCAATTAGGTTTCTCGTACATTCCATTTTCCGTCTCTATCATTTGTTATATACTCGACGAACAGCGAGGAATTTCTGAAGTCGATCCAGCGAAAATTGTGTAAATACTGTGGATGACGTCAGGTAGCCTTGGGCAGTGAATAGGGACACAACCAATACTTGAACAATTACTTGTGAGTGTGTGTGTGTGTGTCTGCGTATGTGTATTTTTATATATATATATATATATATATGCATAAGTTGTTAAGTTCTACATCGTTGTCCGAGAGGAAATTTTCAATACATCAATGCTGTATTGAAATAAAGCATATATTTCCCAACCATTTATCTACACACAGACATACACTCACACGTACGCGCGCGCGCGCACTGACAAATAATCATATACACATACATGCGCGTACACACCACATATATATGTGTATGTATGTGTGCGTAGAAGAATAAATAAATACGTACATCGCAGGCGTGGCTGTGCGATAAAAACTTTGATCCCTAACCACATGGTTCAGTTCCAGTGCGTGGCACCTTCGGCAAGTGTCTTCTACCATAGCCCCGGGCTGACAAAAGCGTTGCGAGTGGATTTGGTAGACGGACACTGAAAGAAGCCCGTCGTATATATATATATATATATATATATATATATATATATATATATGTGTGTGTGTGTGTGTGTGTGTGTGTGTGTGTGTGTGCGTGCGGGCGTGTGTTTGTGTGTGTGTGTGTGTGTGACTTTGTGCCTGCTTGTCGCTCGCTACCATTTAACAACCGATGTTGGTGTGTTTACTTCTCAAAAAGGAGCGATTGAATAAGAGCCTGTGGAATAACCCCAAAATAAGTAGGGGCCGATCTCATTCGTCGATGAATTCTTCAAGGCGGTGCCCCCAGAATGGCCGCAGTCTAATAAGTGAAGTAAGTCGAAAATAAATTATAAAAGATACACATGTGTGTGTATGTATGTATGTATGTATGTATGTATATATATATATATATATATATATATATATATACACACGCACATACATACATACATACGCACGCACACATGCACCACACACACACACACATATACATATGTTTACGTGTATTCAGATGTACAAGGCTGTTTTCTTTTTGTTATTTTCCTGTTTCCTTTATGTTTGTTTGTTTTTCTTTTTCCTTCGTGTTTTCAGTTCCCCCAAAATTTAATAATAGCGAAAGAACATGTTCTTTGACGGTGAAACCAGTCGGCATTTTTTTTTTCGTGTGTATTCATCATTAAGCCACCACCTCACATACTTTGGTAAAAGAAAGTAGCAGCGAAAGTAATCTGTTTTCTTTCCAAGCAGAACACTTGCTATACATTTTAATGCAAAAAGCAGACTAGCGCAAAGTTAGGTTAAGTGACACATAGCGTAAATCTTCTGTAGATATTATTGCTCCTGCCTGTGTGAACGCTTCAAATCACTCATTTACTTTTTCCGTATTACTACTGCTCTATTTTATTTTGATGCGTTTTTATCTTCAGGTGCAGTTTTCTATTGCCAATCGTTGTTCTTGTTATGTTTGTGTTCTTCTATATACACCTTTATTCGAAGTTTGGCTTTGTTCATATCTTTCATTACTCCTCAGGGCATGGGATATTTAATATCGCCGTCATCATCACCATCATCAACATTATTGCCGTCGTCGTCGTCGTCATCATCATCATCACAATCACCAACATATCTTCCATTTTGTTTTCTCCTTCAATCACACTTTTCCCTCTTTCCCTCTCTCTCTCTCTCTCTCTCTCTCATTACTTTTATTATCGTTATTATTAAGCAATAAATACTAAAGTCTAAACAATGACTGATTTCTTATTATTATACTCTTATTATTTCCACTGCACAGGTTATATTAATGAAAAAGTTTAGTATTTCCTCGTTTTGCGGATAACAGAAAATGATGTGGACGGAGGTTATTGCCATTTTTCTGGCGCTGACGCTTCTGTATACGAGATTTATCTACTCTCGGATACTCTATTACCAGAGTGAGCTTCTCTGGAAAGAGACAAGCTTAACACTGTAAGCCGGTGAAATGCTTATATAGTTCTAATAATCCTAGTTTCCACTTACGGTGTTCACTTCGTGTTAGGTGAAGGTAATGCGACCTAAAGAGAGCTTTTGATAGCAGGTCAGGTACACCAGGAAACTGATTGGAAGTTATGTTGTTAGCAGTTTGAAATTGGTAAATGTAATGGGATGCAGAAAGCCGCAGAGCTAACGGTGAGCAGCAAATCAAATGAAATGCGTTCGTAGCGTTTCGCACGTGTTGTGAAGATATACAAGACACTTAACTAACAATGAGCGTTGGTTATATCTAATATTTATGGAGGACTGTACTTTAATGTAAAACAAGGTTGCCTCTTCAAGATTGATAACAGCTTAACTGGATGTACTCTTTGAGTTTAGCTCAGTGAGGTTGGGCACATCCTACATACGATGTATTACGTGGTTTTAAGAATACCAAGCATTTCTTGCTGGTGTTCAGTTTCTCAGGCAAAACCTCCAATTAAGGAGCTCACTTGAGTGTTGAGTGCCTCTGCTAACAATGTCCCAAGATATAGTGGGATTAGTCATCTCTGACATCTCTGGATATTCTATTGACAACCTCCTACCTCAGTGTTCTCCAACAACATAGCTCAAAAGACATTAGTAAACACCCAGTCTTCAACTTGAGAGCCTCACCCTGCATTGTATGGCTGTTTGCTCCAGTCTACTTTGATCTGTGTTTCTGCTCCAGCGTTTTCCAAAGCTCAGTATTCCCTTCTCTTCTGCTTTTTAAATTAGGATTATCCTGGCCTTACGCTGCGTGAATGTCGCTTGGCCGTAGGAAGACATTAATTCTACGCATTTGCGTTTGCGTATATCTCTATAAGAGACGAAAGTAGCAACCATACTGGCAAGTAATGTTTATTGTCACTCGACCATGGCTGTTTCGTAGGAACCGACGTTACGACGGCTTTTAACCCCCGGAGGATGCCTCCTCCGGCAATCTGCACCCGATATATATGGCAAGCATATCTTCAGGTGTGTGTGTGTGCGTAAGTGCTTCTAAACGAAGGTATTTACGTATATTCACTACTACTAAACTTTTCCCACAAATCTAAACTTCGCCTCGTCCCCTTCAGGCACACATACACACACACACACACACACACGTAAGCCTGTGTGCGTGCGCGCGCATGTGTGTGTGTGTATTTGTGTGTGTATAAAAATACCGGGTGCGGCGCTTAAGTTACTCAACACTTTCGATGTTCTATTATCTTCCTTCTCTATATCTTACCCACCTCGCCTTCGTCTCGCACCTCACTTAGACTATCTTCCTTAGCCTTTCCCCTCACTTACCACAAAAGACATTCTAAAAATTCCAGATTCTATTAACGCATTTTGCATAGGTTTATAAACCTGAATGAACTTCTTATCCTGTATCGTTTACGCACCTTTCCATTTTCTTATCTCTTTCCGTATCTTTCGTTGCATCTCTTATCTCACTGACGTGCCAACAACTAACTCACCCTCTCCTTCTCACTAAAAGGGAAGAGTTTCTATATGTGAAATTCTTCACATCACACAGCGACTGAACTTATTAACTTTGTCCATGAATTCTCATACGAAATGGAAAAGGCGTTGACCCGGAGAATGGTGAGGGTGGTGTGCTTTTTTCCTGCATATGTAATGAAAATTTAGAATTTTTATGTAACCTTTAGCTATTCTGAATAGAGGAGCATTTGTAGTAGTAGATGGACTCAGCCAATAGACTTAAGTGTTTATTTTCATAGCATCCAATCAAATCTGTCGGTTATTCTGTTCATAATAATGATCCAAAGAAACTATCCCAGATTGTTTATTTTGTCTGAATTCAGTAAATGTTTTTACTCAAACACAAACCTAGCTCCCTCTACATATTAAAGAATTAGGAATGATTTCTTAATGTATGCGTGTGTGTGTGTATGTGTGTGTGTGTGTGTGTGTGTGTGTGTGTGTGTGTGTGTGTGTGTGCGCGCGCATCATTCTTATAAAGATGGAGGTAAAGAAGATGTGACAAAACATCGAATTGATTTCATCCTTCTTTACTCTCGTTTTCTCTCTCTCTCTCTCTCTCTCTCTCTCTCTCCCTCTATGGTGTTAATATTAAAGATATGTAAGGCGAAAAGCGGGCAGAATGCAGGACAAATGCACAGAGGTATTTCGTTCGTCTTTACGTTCTGAATTTAAATTCCACCGAGGCCGACTCTGTCTTTCATCCAAGGGCCGATAAAATAAGTATGCCAATATTTAAAACCAGTTTTAAGGGCATCGATCGAATGAGTTCATTTATAGAAACGTGCTGAGCAAATAATTAAAAAAGCTAAAAAATTGCGTTTAAATAATTGTGATGCTTTGAAATGAAAAGTAACTGGAAATTCTATAACCACATATATAGATTGTCAACTGACTAAATTTGAAAGCGAATTTCTCTCTATTTCTTTTATTTGAAGAGAAACCTTAATTGCAAAAATATCTATCGTTTGTTTTGACTCTTCCCTCTCGTTATTTCCATCCTCCTCCTTACTCACATCTTCATCCCCCTAATTTATATCAGTTGTTCTGTTACGGTTATAACCATCACTACGGAAACGATGATGTTATGGATGTGGAAGAGAAAGACGACGACGACGATGATGATAATCGCTAATTGATGACGATGATGATTGATAACTGATGATGATAATTATTGATAAGTGATGATGATGATAGTTGATGGTGATGACGATGACGGTGAGGCGGGCGATGTTAAAAGGAAGCACAAAAATGTTTTGATGATATCCAACCTCTTCACGATCACCATCATCATCACGACCCTCATTTTAGCATTAACCCTCATTGATATGTTATTACCATGCATGTTGAACGCCAGCAATTCTTCGCCTGTTGCGATGAAACTATATCCTCCTCTTTTGATTTGATCCTACATAGATCTTTTAGACAGTTTATCTCGTTCAGCTCTCTGTCTTAGAAAGATACTTTTACAACCACTTACCTGTTAAAAGCGTGATTTCATTGCAGTTTTCGTTTAGTATTTCCCCCTCTAACCCAAATATACTTAGAGTCGACCTCGTTGTTTGTTCTATTTTTTATTTACACCAAGTGTAAATTATGCCGAAGTCGAATATATCAACTTCGAAACTAATCCTTAAAACGTACCCATGTGCTTTTGTTTGTAGTTATCGGTCGTCACTGAAAGACGTTTTGGCACTTGGGTTCGGTTCACTGTTTTCTAAACATCATCGCGGATTCGTGTAAATGGCTTTTCATTCCCAGCACTGTCTTTGTTTGACGCCAGACACCCCACCTCGTCTAACCACGGAGAGAGATAGGCTTAGATTTATTTATGTATCGTGACTCACTTGTTTCGCAGTAGGTTTGCTGGCAACATTGCCAATTAATTAGTAATATTCAAATATTGAAGGTGGAAAGCGATCAGACCAAACTCTGTTTTTCCGTCCGCCGAGTGATACAAAACTACCTTTGTTGTGTGTATTAGATTACACAATACACAGATGGCAAACGTTTCCGTTTAGATTGTTCTTCATTATATAATACCTCATATAAACATATACAAATGTAACACACACACACAGAGGAACACTCCGTCGGTTACGACGGAGAGGGTCCCAGTTGATACGATCAACAGAACAGCTTGCTCGCGAAATCAACGTGCAAGTGGCTGAGCATTCCACAGACACGTGTACCCTTAACGTAGTTCTCTGGGAGATTCAGCCTGACACAGAGTGTGGCAAGATTGTCCCTTCGAAATACAGGTACCGCTCATTTTTGCCAGCTGCATGAACTGGAGTATGAAAAAGTGTCTTGCCCAAAGACACAACGCATCGCAGGGAATTGAACTCACGACCTTACGATCGTGAGCCGAATGCCCTAACCGCTAAACCACATGCCTTTGTGTGTGTGTGTGTGTGTATGTGTATATATATATATATATATATATACACACACACACACACTTTATTTAAAGCAGCAGAAAATTCAACAAAACCTGTTACTCTGAGTTTCACGTTGCCGTTCGTCGGACAGTTTTTGTTGTGTGTATTAGATTACATATTACTCTACTACTGGTATTTGAGTACTCTTTTTTCCACCTTGTTTCACATTTATGTGTTTACTCCGGTATATATATATATATATACACACACACACACAATTATGAATTAGAGGCAGCGCTAGTATGGTAAACCTTATCGACCGCACATTGCAAAATATCCAGAACATTGCTCGGAACGAACCGGTGAACAAGCGAAACACATACAAAGATTGTGTGCGGTCGATAATGTGTGTGTGTGTTACATTTGTATATGTTTGTACGTATGTATGGATAGCTAGCTAGCTAGATGGATGGATGGATGGATGTGCGTGCGTGCTTGCAGTTTTGTATGTTCTATATATGTATTCTCATGCATATAGTTTCATATCTAGAAATGCTCATATATATATTTAAACTTCTAGAGAGTTTTACAAATGTTTACAATTCCAGTGACTTATTGGATCTGTAGTATTCGAATTTGCTTTCTCCTTTCTGGTTTTGAGAAGCCTAATTTCTCAAGATTGGTATTTAGGCAGTGGGTTACATATCCCAGGGCCCCAAAAATTACAGGTCTAAACCTGAACCTGTAGTTTGGATGGAGTAACATACATACATACATACATACATACATACATACATACATACATACATACTTACATACATATGTTTTGTATGTATGTATGTATGTTTGCACGTGCAGGTGTCTGTGTAACTTCTCAAATTTTGCAAGTTGCCTTGTCCCATAAGCACGTATATTTTTTTTATGTAAAAGAATACCATTCTGATGAAAATAAGACATTACAAATTCTGTGCTGATAGCCCTTCCTGAAGCAGCAGCCCGTGTAAACAGTTGCTCTGTTTCCTCCAGGCGGTCAGTTTTTTTCCTAGATGGCATATAAACTCTGACGCACCCGCATACACCACACACATGCATCCATAGTCACACACACGCGCACGTAGACACTCGTACACATACACTCACACCCATACCCACGCGAATATCTGTAGATTTAAAACTTGGTGCTTTCCGAATGAAGTCCCTGCAATATTTGTTCTGCGCCGATTTATACACATTTTCTCCTTTACAGTTATCATGAAAAAGGCAGTGA
Organism: Octopus sinensis; assembly: GCF_006345805.1. Lineage (NCBI taxonomy): Eukaryota > Metazoa > Mollusca > Cephalopoda > Octopoda > Octopodidae > Octopus > Octopus sinensis. The sequence continues at coordinate 38,698,690 of NC_042998.1, forward strand.
GCCAGAAATTGGCCCTTTTAAAACCCATGATCAACGAAGCTAACCGCTACCAATTCTGACAAGAAACAACATATTTATTTGTATATACTATACAAGGAGAAGCATTTGTCTCTTATAGCAAATAACCTAAAACAACCACTAGCGATGAATTATCGATCAGAGTAGGTCTAAGGCTGTATTGAATGAGTTAAAAGAAGAATAGGGAATGTATTTTTTTTCAGTTTCATCAACAAACCAATTAGACGATATATATTTAAAGAATTGAAAACAGAGAATGGCGCCAGGAGAATTTAATTGTTTTGTGAAACAAAGGAATATAAATGATCAATGAACGCTCTTTTGTTTTTATTTCTCTACGATACTAAAAGACAATTTAAATAATGACATTCCACAAACGCTAACTGAAATACTAAATTATAAATTCCATGCAGTTGCAAATTTGTATCGCCCACCTTGTCACCACAGTAAGCCACTCTGTTTATTCTTTTCTGTGTGTGTGTGTTGAATGTCTTTATATATATATATATATATATATATATATATATATATATAATATATATATATATAAAGTATATTTTACCAACAATTCAACACATATTATCGAATGTGACATAAAAATTTAACTACGAATAAAAAATAGGTAAGAAGTATCAAGTTATTTAAAGTTGGCAATTTCCTTTAAGGAAACGGAGTTTATTGCGTACATAAAGGTTATTAATTGTACAGAAGACTACTTGTAGCTCATTCACAAATCCTAGCATAGCAAAAATGTATCAGACTCATTCGGCCAATTTCCAATAGTGTACATCGTACATCTGTTAGACCAGAGTATTCTTTCTTTTGCCATGTTGCTCACTCTGGGCTCTCTACATTTCATTCTTTAATATTTTGTTTGTGCATTAAGTCACTAACATGTAACAAGCATGATGTTTTCATTTCAAATGCACTTCAAAGAAAATTTGAGAATGGCATTTCAAATGCACTTTCATTCTTAAATTTTCTTTTTATTTTCCTGATAAAAATAAAAAAGAAAGCAAGAAAATGGCATAATTAAACATGCAGTGACGTCACAAATTCTGCTAGAACTTCAAATTTTTCCATCTCCTCCTTTGTGTTTGCTTTTAAGTCATCTCTCTCTCTTTCCTGCCCCTCATCCTCTACCTCTCTCTAATGTATCTTTCTCTATTGAATATTATCACCACCGCAATCATAACTACAATATTTTATTTGACTTGCTTCTCTCAGCGATACGCAAGAGGTAGAGAGGTGAGAAAGTAATATTGTATGAATTCATAGATTATTCTCATCAGCCATAAAGAGAAATAAAATATTCTGATGCCGTCTATAAACATGTTGGACAACAACGAGATAATTTCAGAATGCAGACATAAGAATAAATATCACCTGAAAATATCTTTCCGATTACAGACCGCCTCTTTACATGCGCATCTCTACACTGGCTAAACAAATGGTACTACACAAATACAGAAGTAAACATTTCGCCCAGCATAAACTAAAAAGATTTTAAAGGCATACTCTCCCGTCAGGAGGCAAATTTCACCGCTATTATAGGATTCATATCTCAACATTACCATGTAAAAGTTGCTTAGCAAACAGAAGCAATGCTGACATAATTCCACAATGTTAACGAGCTCTTTCTTTAATCATACGAATGAATGTCCAAACGCGGCGACTAGGCACCCACTGGAGGTTATTGTCTTCAGACGAAGGGAATCAAAGACACCTATACACAAACAGATGCATACGTATGTGTAATGTGTGTGTGTTTTTGTATGCGAGTGTGTGGATGTATTTATGTGTGCGTGTGTGTATTTGTGTGTGCGTATTTGTGTATGTGTGTGCGTGTGTGTATATGCACATTTCGTTTCCATTTTGTTTCGTGCTATTTCCTCTACCCTTACTTATAGCGTTAATGTGGATTTAACTCGAGAACACTGATGGTAGGATAATGCCCTCTTTATCAATGTGATAATTTATTGTCATTTTTGTTCGCGTTGTCGTTATTGTTTTTAAAGGCAATAAGCCGGCGGGATCATTAGCCAGCCAGACAAAATGCGTCGCAGCAGCATTTCTTCCGTTCTGAGTTCATATTCTGCCGAGGTCAGTTTCGCTTTTCATACTTTTGGAGTCGATGAGCTAAGCACCAGTTGAGCACCGAAGTCAAATGTAATCGATTGATTACATTGTCCGTAAGACAAAGGATTATTATTATTATTATTATTATTATTATTATTATTGTTGTTGTTATGCTATTACACTGTGTTGATACCGTAACCGGTTAGATGGTGCTGTCAATCGATATAGTCAACTGTTCTCCTAACACAAAATTACGGGCAAATGACTGTGTATTATTATCGTTGTGTGAACAGGTCGATCTTCTAGCGATTGATTATGACGAGTGACCAAACCATAAAAAAAAATGACTAAAAGTACATCAGTTTCTTCTCTTTTCTCTTTTCTTTTTCTTCTTGTTTTTCTGTATCTCAAAGACCATCTTCTGAATCCGAGCTGTTGCTAACATGGCCATCTACCGAAAAATATTTGTGCCTTTCTGAATAACAAGTTTCACGATCGGTGTTTTTACTTTAGCCATTGCTGTCTCCAACTCATTCCTTTCTGTCATTTCTCTCTTAAAGTTTGATTCTGCTTTGTTTTCTCCCCCCCCCCACTTTTTTTTCAAGCACACTTTTATCAAAATGTGATGAGCCATGAAATATCTGATAACAATGAAAGAACATCGTTTTCTCTCATGGATTTTTTTGTTTTGGATGTTGAAATACCGAAGTAGTTTTACTTCATTTCACCCTAACACTACGCCAGATCAGTGCTTAATTCCACTTCCTTCTTTTGTTCAGTTTATTTTCCGCTCAACATCCAAAGCATAATTCTAGGAATGTTATCACGTCACCTTTTATTCTTTTTTCTTCTTCTTTTTTTTTTTTATTTGCTTAAGTACTGCACTGGCGATGTGGTTAACTGTCTCCTATTTTTCCATTTCATATAATGGTAACTACTCTTTTGTCGACGGTATATTTCACATGATTCTTGAGGATTGTTCTCATGCTACACATATTAAAACGTCACTTTCAACCTTTGCCTAATCTTCACATCTATTCCAAAAAGGCTTCACTCTCCATGTTCCTCATAAATTTGCCACGCATTTTCTCCATCCATTTTTGTCTGTTTCTTCAACTCTTCTGACAACCATTTTTTTCAATAATAATGCGTTCGTGTGAATAGGTTTGGAATCGATCTAGAGTAGTTTGAATAAAACTAACAGTAACAAAGTTACAGATAGAACTTTAATTCTTTTATTTGTTCTGCCATTGGGCAGCGGCTATGCTGGTGCACTACTTTGAAGGTTTTCGTACCATGGCACTGAACTCGAAACCATTATATACATCTCTCTCTCTCTCTCTCTCTCTCTCTATATATATATATATATATATATATATATATATATATATATATATATATATATATGCGTTTTGCTTGTTTCAGCCAAAGGCTGCAGCCACGCTGGAGCAAAGCCTTTAGTTTCAATGTTTTTATTTCACACTTTCCGACTTTCTTCCTTCAACTGTTTCTAGTGAAGTAGCAAGTTGGACAGAGATGTTCTTCTTCGTGTTTCCAGCCGCAATGTGGGTTCATCTGGTATATAAAAATTTGCCCCAATTTGTTTTTTTACAGTAACGTATCCTTACTGTAGAATTGGAGAACGGCATCTTTGGCACAATGCAGTGGGGCCCAGTTCAGTGGTTGGTATAGTTTTCGGTCCCAAAATTCATAGTTACACCTTCCATATATCTATCTATCTATCTTTGTATGTGTGTATATATATATATATATATGCACATATATATGTATATATGTGTGTGTGTTTGTGTGTGTGTATGTGTGTGTGTGTGCGTGTGTGTGTGTGTGTATGTATCTATATATACACACACACACACACATAGCTGTTCCTGCTATGAAATACTGTAATGGACTCTTAGTTGAGTGTCTGGAAAATATTCTATAGCTACATCGGTGGGGAAAAAAAATATATATATAAATGTGTATATAAATGTGTATATATATAAATTTATGCTCAAAAGGCAATTTGATTTATCGGTAAAAATAGCAGCAAGCATATATTTATGCACACGCGTGCAAGCACTCATAAAACGCACGCATACACACAGCGCACAAATACATGGCGCGCGCGCATGCGCATGCATTTATATATATATATATATATAATATATATATATATATATATATATATATATATATATAATTATAAATTACGGTATCTACGAGATACCACCATGTTGAAAATAGCAGCCATGATCCGACTCTAAAACCGCGGATCATGGCTGCTATTTTCAGCATGGTTGTATCTCGTAGATACCCAAATTTATATTGGGGAACGGCATCTTTGGCACAATGCAGTGGCGCCTAGTTCGGTGGTTGGTATAGTTTTCGGTCCCAAAATTCATAGTTACACCTTCCATATATCTATCTATCTATCTTTGTATGTGTGTGTATATATATATATGTACATATATATATATATATATATATTATATATATATATATATATGTGTGTGTGTTGTGTGTGTGTGTGTGTGTGTGTATGTATGTATGTATCTATATATACACACGCACGCACACACACACACACACACACATAGCTGTTCCTGCTATAAGATGCAGTGGACTCTTAGTTGAGTGTCTGGAAAACATCATGGTTGCTATTTTCAGCATGGTGGTAGCTCGTAGATACCCAAATTTATAATTTTAATAATTATTACCTTTGAAGGTTATTTTTTCCATGCTGGCCACTTGATAAAATCGTTCTTTTATTTTAAATTAACGATCTTATCCTTATATTTATTTATATATATATATTGCATATATCGATTGAACAGAGATTTTCTTACGGACTAGTTTCCTAGTTGCGAGATCAATAATTGTATAACACTATATTTTATATATATTGGAAGCGAGGTCAGACTAATGCCGTGCCTGGCGAGCGAGTGCCCAACACTGAAGTGATCCAATAAGATCGAATTATGTAATCTGGTGATCTTGGAGCTAGGTAGGCAAAAGAGTGCAATGCATATAGAGTGCGAGAGCGTACTGAATAAAACAGCTGAAGGAGATGTCTTCCTTAGGTTAAAATAGCAGTGTCATCGGTTCTTATAGAGCGCCCACGTTAAAGTGGCGGTAAACACTATTGGTGTGTGTGTGAGTGTGTGTGTGTGTGTGTTGTGTGTGTGTGTGTGTGTGTGTATGTATGTATGTATCTATATATACACACGCACGCACACACACACACACACACACATAGCTGTTCCTGCTATAAGATGCAGTGGACTCTTAGTTGAGTGTCTGGAAAACATCATGGTTGCTATTTTCAGCATGGTGGTAGCTCGTAGATACCCAAATTTATAATTTTAATAATTATTACCTTTGAAGGTTATTTTTTCCATGCTGGCCACTTGATAAAATCGTTCTTTTATTTTAAATTAACGATCTTATCCTTATATTTATTTATATATATATATTGCATATATCGATTGAACAGAGATTTTCTTACGGACTAGTTTCCTAGTTGCGAGATCAATAATTGTATAACACTATATTTTATATATATTGGAAGCGAGGTCAGACTAATGCCGTGCCTGGCGAGCGAGTGCCCAACACTGAAGTGATCCAATAAGATCGAAATTATGTAATCTGGTGATCTTGGAGCTAGGTAGGCAAAAGAGTGCAATGCATATAGAGTGCGAGAGCGTACTGAATAAAACAGCTGAAGGAGATGTCTTCCTTAGGTTAAAATAGCAGTGTCATCGGTTCTTATAGAGCGCCCACGTTAAAGTGGCGGTAAACACTATTGGTGTGTGTGTGTGTGTGTGTGTGTGTGTGTGTATTGGTCCACTTCACTCAGCTGTGTAAATGAGTTGCGACGTTACTGGTGCCCAGCTGCATCGGCTTTTACTTTTCCCTTGGATAACATCAATGGCCTGGAGAGGGGAGGCGGTTGGTATGCACGGGCGACTGCTAGTCTTCTATAAACAACCTTGCCTACACTTGTGCCTTGAAGAGCAGCGTTCTTGGTGGAATACCATTGTTATTAATGACTGAAGGGACTCTTTACCCTATTTATATCGCTTGAATATATATATATCGCCATGATAAATCGTTAGCCAGTACACACATTTTTTTCTCTCATTGTTTTCTTTTTCTGTGTCCCTTTCTGTAGAAGAGCGTAGGCTCGAAACGTAAAAGACTTTTTCTATTCCTGAACGTTATACTAATACATCTGTTTGTGTTGTACACCACCTGTCTTCGTCTTTTGCTTTTTTCGTAAAATCTCCCTATATATATATATATATATATATATATATATATATATATATATATATTGCATATATCAAGATGTGTGTGTGTGTTAATATAATCTGGGTATTAACGTCATAGTGTGCTTTTCAAAGCTCTTCTCTGGGTATCAGCCACCGCCGAATGTAGCATGAATTCTTCTGTTACTGGATATACATGTGGAAATCCACAAATCCACAAATCCCCGTAGCCTATAAAAAGTTAATACGCAAAGATGGACTGAGCAGGCTTTAGTACATATTACTACAGTTGTTTCAACACATCATTAACGGCTGTTAATTGTTGGATGTTGCATATATTATATACAATTGTGAATTAATATGATTCAACAACAGCTGTGTATATGCGCACCCTAGGCTACTCAAAATCAAAACACGGCTATATTATCTTTAGATTCTGTACATTTTATATACTCGTACCGAAATAGTATCTTTAGTATTCCTCTGACAATGAAAAAAAAAGGAAATACGAAGCGATACAAATGGGAAAAAAAAAGAGAACATCAAAAATAAATTGAGGGAAATAAATACTGAAGAATTACCCGTCTCTTGTGTCTGTTACTATTCCGCTTCACAGATCTCAAGTAGTTGAAATTAGCACACTGCTTTGGGTATTGATTCCCATAGAGAGTGAATACAGACAGTAGGATCTAACGAAGGACTTAATTAAAATAATCATCCGAAGGATGATAGTAATTACGCAATATGTTGCTTATATTATCTCTCCAATTTACTCAGGGTGTAACGAAGTGTGGGAAACGTATTGAATTTTAAATGAATAATGTCGTTCAATCTATTTTCTATTATTATTCATCTATTTATACGGAATCTATGCAATTACTGTCTCATTACATGATGACATCAGGTAGCCAATAACTGTGGATGAGCTTCGCACAGCTTTTACCCATATCCTAACTATACATGAATGTATATACATATTTATATATATATATATATGTCCGCATGTGTAAGAGCGTAACACGCGCGTAAAAGTATGTGTTTGTATATGTATAAGACATAAGATAATTATGTAGATATGTATATATGGATGTGAATCCTAATAATGAACGTCTAAATCTAAAATTACCCGCCTCTGCTGATATTCAGTTTGCATATTGTTAAAGAAATTTAGATTCATACAATTGCGATTTTCTTTATCCAACATAATGACGCAATGTATCTACTTTACACTACAAAACACTTGGCGTTCGTTTCTTGCATATCATATTCATGCAGTGAGGCTGTTATCAGGCAAGCAGAAGGAGCTTTATCATTAATCTCTGAGTTCGATATCCTTTCACCAAAACCCTTATCAGCATAGCTCATATGGTACGACTCAAATGATAACCAAACAATAGTTACGAGTGATATATGTTCTATTACTGTAATAATGAGTCTGTCCATTTCGATGGCTTCCTTGAAATTAGCAAATACACGTTGATACGTTTGTATTATATAATTTCGTATATTCAGACAAACGTCTCTCATCCAATATTGATCTGAAATCTTTATGCTACTATGATTCCATGATACGACATTAGATTCATGTGCTATGTCGTGCATAAAATGTCATATAATTTGCTTTCATTGCAATTTTATGTATAAGAAACATCTAATCTCTCTTTGTGAGAACTTTATCTTTGTAAACTAATCTCGTATCTTTCACTGCGATAACCACTGTCATATTTAGGATAATGAAGTTAATTGAATTTGATGAAGAAGACTCTTTGTGTTTAGTTATATAGATATAGTGCAGCAACAGCAAACCAGCTGAACTTTAATTTCAAATATTTACGAAACTCATGAGTCAACAAGCCTAATCAATGAAATATAGCCACATGCAGCAGAATCTGTCAGAAAGTTGCGGTGGTTTGCAGTAGTTGCAGACGGCACAAGAGAGAATACCAATTATCAAGAGTAGGAGAGGGAATAAGTTGTAGGTGCAATAGCAGCAGCAGCAGCAGTAGTAGTAGTGGAACAACATTAGATAATGTTATAGTAGCAATCTGGACTGTTGTCGAAGGTATGCTCATGCCTGAATGAATCTAAACTAACGGCCAGATCTACTGTTCTTGCCATTATCTTTGCTAAGACAATAAGTATAAAAGTAAATTACTCGCGGGAAAATTAAGACTGGCCCGTATTGTAGTTGTAGTCGATAGTAATTACTGCTATCGATCTACATTAGATGCTCATCAGGAATTCCTAATGATGCGTAGAAAGCTTAAATTCTTCGGCCAGTTTAGGTTACTGATAGAAGAGCACCCGCCTGCACAGTTCACTGGTACTCTACAAAGAAACCTAGATATTTGGAATCAAGTTCCAAGTTCTTTACTCGTGTAAATCCATCTGGATTTCATGTATCTAAAACATACCCTTGATGCAGATAGCAATTATACACTGGAAGAGTAAGTAGTATTCAAATAAAAATACCCCGCAGACGTCACTGTGTAGCAAAAAGTCTCTTCCCAACCACACGGTTCCGAGTTCAGTCCTACTGCTTGGCAACTTGTTCAAGTGTCTTGCTTCACTATAGCTCCGAGTCGACCAAATCCTTGTGGATTGATCTTTGTTTGACGGAAACTCAGATGCCCGTCGTGTGTGTGTATGTGTTTGTATGTGTGTGTATATATATGTGTGTGTATATATATATATATATATATATATATATATATATATATATATATATATAATATATATATATATGATGGACTCTCTCCCGTCGTTAGACGACGTATGAGGGTTCAGCAATTTCTTGCTAAACAACCACACAGATGGATTTGTTTATAGTGATCAAATATTTGTGTAGACATAGGCTCCCCCCTCCAGCATGTTCTCAATTTTTGAGTTGGGAAGAAGTGTACAAATAAGTTGTCATCAAAACAATTCACAAAAATGTCCAGCAATAAGACATATTCAACTAGCTTGGCTGTAGAGAAAACCGAAAATAACCTTATATTAAAAATCCCTTTTTTCTGTTTCTCTGTCATTCTTTCTCCCTCCCTCACCTTCTTTCCCCCTCCTGATCTTAGACAATAAATCAACGTCAACATTTGGTTAGCTCAACCCCAGAAAGATGAAAGAAAACTTGACCGTTAGGAAGATTTAAACCCAGAACAATTAAAACAACGGCCGCATACCGCAAATCATTTTATCTGACATCGTAACATCTTTGCTAGAACACCTCCATTTTGATTTTTCTTTCTTTCTTTATCCTTTAAGCAAAAAGAGGGACACTGCCCATCCCATTTCATAGGGCTCGTGAGACTGACGGCAGAGAACTAGGAAACTATCTTCAAATCAGAAAATATAAACACTGTATGGAACATACTTTGGTTATTCTTTCGTTTCTGTCAATTTGTCACGTGACTGACAAGCGTTTCATTAAATGCCAGTGTTTACTTAAAGTCCAACAATATATCATTTGGCAACTTTGATGTTTCCAAGAAGACGCTGGATGTTATTTAACTAATAGCTTCCACAATCGATGATCGAACTAATTTGGAGCCTACCTACTTACGTGCATTTCACTAAGTGTTTTTCAATTTAAATACTTACTACTTACATATTTCTCTGCTAAACACCATAAATATAAGCTGATGATCACATAGTATTAAGCAAACATATTAAAAGGCAATTGTATTGTTTATTCATGTTCTAGTTGTTAGCTTTCTTCTAATTGCTGTTTTCATTTTTTGTGTTTTTCTTTGTCGGGAAAAAGCTTCTTTGTTTCGTTTAAAAGAAGAATATATTGAATAAATTAGAGAAACAACAAACTATCACAAATGCAAATTGAAGCAAATGTTTATTTCATTCTTTGTTATTTTTGCTTCTGTTCTTTTAATAAAAGCATGTGCACGGCAAGTACAATGCATCGAATTTCCAATTAAGTTTTTGCAAATGAATGTTAATTTGTAATTTCTCATTATGCGCCACGATTTGGTTAGTGATAACAAGAAACTAAATATGAAAATGAGAATGATTAAAATTCATATTTCATTTCAAGATTATAAAGACAAAGAAAATATCGCTACAAAATTTTATTGTTTATTAAATGGATATCAGTAATGATATAGCCCAATTATTACAAACTTAATAATGGTGTGATAAGAAACCACACTGCACAATACTAAACTTGCTACTGAATTTAATACGAAAAAACTGTATCTTGACAACACAATTATAATGAATGAAACTCCTTACTGTATATATTTATTCCTTTGTTACTTTGTATTAAAAATCCTGTAAGGAATAAATCTTGATTAAAGGATCTCTATATATAAAGGGTGGGTGGAAAGTAATTAGGCATTAGAAATTGCTTATAGAACTTTTAGTATCACTGAAGTCATGACGAAAACACTTTTTAAACAAACAATACTAATGGGGAGTTTTTGATTTTCTTATTGTCTTATTTCTTATTTTCCACATGGCCAGTTGCTTGACTGTTCAGGAGAAATCTAAGATAGCAGCATGCTATGAAGTGTGGAATTCCATTGTTTTGGTTCAGAGATGGTGGCATGCATGGAAAGGCAAGCATGCAAATACTACGTCCGGAGACAATAAGTTGTCGTGCAAAACTCTGTGAACGATGCAAGAAGAAGTAGTCGTCGAACCACATCCTGATCAGCGGAGGACGTGGCAACAGTGCAGGAAATGTTTAATAGCAGGCCGCAAAAATCAACACGTCAAACAGCTCGTGAGAGTGAACTAACAGGACACACAATACCTATGGTGTTGCATAAAGAATTGAATTTTCGTCCGAGGAAACCCCATTATGTGCAGGAGCTAAAACCTGAAGACTGTGACGTCAGAAGTTCAGAACTCCAAGAAGTCCAGATGTCACTCCACTAACACTGTGGTGTTACACAAAAGAAGATGTGTACAAGACAAAACCTCGCACGCTGGAGGACATTGAGACACGGATTCAGGAGATTCTCTGTGATATCGCAGACGACGTCCTTCGGAAGGTTGTTCATTCCATCCCTGACCGTTTGAGGAAACTGGTCGATGCCACCGATGCTTACGTTGAAATATGAAGATTTACTTTCATTTTCCCATGTAATAAAGAATATATATCATTTGTTTCAATAAATTTGTAAAAGGAATATGGATTTTAGCAGCAGTTTTTAATGCCTACTTACTTTTCACCCACCCTCTGTACATAACATAAAATGTAAAGCGGCGAGCTGGCAGAATCGTTAATACGCCGAACAAAATACTTAGCGACATTTTGTCTGTCTTTACGTTCTGGGATCAAATTTTGCCGAGGTCGATAAAATGAGTACGAATTGAAAAGTGGGGTCCATCTAATCGACTTACCCAATTTCCCGAGAAATTACTGGCTTTCTGTTGTACGCGTTTCGTGACGTCCTGTGCCCACATATGCATATATATATATATATATATATATATATATATATATATATATATATATATATGCATATATGTATATATATATATATATATATACGTATAGATCTAAGTATGTACATATACGTATGTATATGTGCATATATATATATATATAATATATATATATATATTATATATATATTATTTATATTATTGCGCATCCTCTCCCAAATAAGTTTCATCTTAATGATTCTGATGCGCACTCTATACGATCTTTTTACCTCTTCTTTCTCTTATTCTTTTGCCTCCTCTTCTGCCAGTATTCTATCCTCTTACTCTGTCCCTCTCCCTCACTCCTCCCTTGCTCACGCGCCTCCCACGTGACCATCGGCCAACTTTCTTCTAACTTGTGTCTCTTTCTCTCCGTTATAGCTGGAACAAAGAAGACGTGTTCTTGTCTGTCTCCTGTCCAAGCTTGATTTACGCGTTCGCCACCACAACCTCGCTTAAGCTTAGCAGCCCTTCCTGTTTGTATTACAAATTTTGACCCTCCACAAAACCCCCAAATTTTATTTAATTTGCTTTGCAGGAGCAACTGTTTTATCGAAAGCGTATATTGTTGTTAATGCTCGAAATACGAGACTAGAAAAACCGCCAACAACTGACGAAGGGTCGTTTTTTATGTTGTTTGTTTTGTTTTCCCTTTGTTTCTTTCGTTGTTCGAAAAAATAGTTCATGTTCCATGTACTCGTGCTTCGTATTTTCTGTTGTACACGTTTCGTGGCGTCCTGTGCCCACATATGTATACATATATATACACGTATAGATGTGTGTACATATACGGATGTATATATGCATAAATATTTTATATATATATATATATATATATATATATATATATGTATAATGAAAATAAGCAACAGGATATCAAGCAGTGATGCAGTACGACCGTTTCAAGCGGCTCCATTTAATTGAACAATGCAATCATTACATCAATTTAAATTCAGTGCCATCTTCAGCTGCACAAATAAATAAATAGAATTTTAACCAGTCGCACACATTAATATAATTTTTCTCAAATATTTTAACCGAGCTGGATGGAAGAAATTCATGTCGCTATTGTAGCTAAGAATAGACTACACTTCCAAGACTCGCTTGAAGCCTAT
>NC_042998.1:38714114-38739114 GCF_006345805.1 Octopus sinensis
CAAATCTCCAAGCATCAGATACTATGTAAAAAGCCCATTCTATGAAAACTGCCAATAACAGATCTGGACAGAAAATTAAATATATTTATTGGGAATCAATAATAATAACCGCGCTTACATGAGAACACTTCTTTGTAACTTAACACCTCACAATCAATATACACATGTATACATACGTGATAGACTCACACAAACATATTACATATATGTATATACATATGTGTGTATGTGTATGCATGTATGTGTATACATATATATGTATGTGTGTATAAATATATATATATATATATATATATATATATATATATATTTATACGCGCGCACACATAGATACACCCGCACACTTATACACTACATGCTCACAAAAATATCATATTAAACATGACAACAAAAGCATGCGTATAGTTCCAAACATGCTCAACACCGTAGACAGACGTACCGATACACACACACTCATTCACTCACTCACAATACAATACAATACATACATACATACATACCACACACACACACACACACACACACACACACACACACACACACACACACACACACACACACAGATATTCCAAATGTGTAAAAACAGTAACGGGAACTTTGAGACAGCAAGATACTACTGGAATAACACGATCTTTTCAGTGATGGGGGAAACAGCTGATTGCTTCATGAAAGATGAATGAAAACAACCGATTAAATAATTGGTTAGTAGTTTACTCATTTGAAGAATAAGAATAAAACAAAGTGAAACGGAACCAGTGCGTGTGCTTTACTGGAAAAATTACCCTCGCAACTGACAACATATATGTGTTGTGTGTGAGTAGATGTATGTATGCATGTATATATAAATATATATATACCTATATATATATTATATATAATATATATATATATATATATATATATATATATATAGTGCTCAAAAAGTTGAAAGTGATTTTACAGGGGATCGATTCCACAGAGTAAAGAACGGTTATAAGAGGGATCAAGTTGAGCAGATATAGAGGCAATTATGCGGATGGAAAAAAGAGAGATAAATTAAATATAACAGTTTTGGTAGGAAATGCAAAATATGTAGATATGTGTACATGCAAATCGAGAGAAAGCAAAGGGTGGAGTCCTTCAGACGATGAATATTTGAGTACAAACATATAGATATTTATATTAATAGGTCCAACTGACACAGAGAACAAACGACAGAGAAAATTAAAGGGGTGGAAGAAAGGTGTTATAAGTACAACAACTGTTTTGTGAGGTTCGGAGACCCATGATAATGTTGGTAGATGCAGTTCATCACAATATGCGACCGTCATGGATGCAATCAATATTTTTTAAAAATAAAACAACGGTTAGGAACTGTAATAAAGCAACTACATCTGCTATGAATGCGAATAGAAATCCAAATTCGGGTGAGTAGAACAAGTAAAAAAAAACAGGCTGCATATGTTTCCTAGCTAGGAGATCCTCTGATGCAATAATTACGCAGCGAGGCGGGTATTCAGCTAGCTACTCCTCAGGCCGAAGATACCTTAGCTATATGAAGGTTACAGTGTCGTCTGAGAATCCGAAGTTAACTTACCGAAGAGGTGAATTGAAAATGATTTCAAGTTATGTTCCGGGAGTTAACTTGGGACTTCTAAACCGCTTGACAATCGGTTTTGGTTTGTTCACGTCCCCGTAACGCCGAGAAAAGTACCGGGATTTTAAAAAACAAGTACTGGTGTCGAATTGTTCGACTAAAGTCTTTGAGATGGTACCCCAGCATGGCCGCTGTCTAATGACTCAGATGAATCAATGATGAAGATGTGAATGTGTTCGTGTGTATGCATGTATGCACGTCTGCATGTGTGTGTGTGTATGTATGTATATAAGTATGTATTAAGTGTGTGTATATATAGTTAGATACATACTTAAATACATACATGCACGCATGCATGCACACACACACACACACACACAAGTGCGAGTTCCTGTGTATGTGTATGTTTATGTATCTGCGTGTGTTTCAGTCTGTCCTTTGTTTTCTCCAAAATACTCAGTGACAGAAATTTCCGCTTAAAACAGTAAAAAAAAAATTCTAATCATTATTATGATTCTAATTATTATTATGAAAACTCTGTCTGCAACATCACTTCCTGTCTTGTTCGCAACCTCCTCCTCTCTTTCTTTTTCTCTCTCTCACTCTCATTCTTTTCCTCTCTATGTATACACGTAGGTAGACCGACATACTCGTGTACACTACTCAACACGGTCGCTAAAGACATTAGGCAAACACTTTGGAAAATAAAACTAAAAGTAGTCAGTTTATTACAAAATGGAAAGAAAATTATAAATATCCGTTCTTTAGATTTTCTTAAGAAAACATACGAATATTTTTTTCAAAGTGTTAAATTTTAATAAGTTACTTTCTCGACTATAAGAAAAGGTATGTATGTATATCTGTCTGTCTGTCTGTCTGTCTGTCTGTCTGTCTCTATGTATGTATGTATGTATGTATGTATGTATGTATGTATGTATGTATGTATGTGTGTGTGTATGTATCTATCTCTCTCTCTCTCTCTCTCTCTCTCTCTCTCTATCTATCTATCTATCTATTTACTATCAAAATAAGCAACAGTGATATCCAGAGGTAATGCAGTACGACCGTTTCATGCGACTCCATTTAATTGAACAATGCAAATATTTCGTTACATCAATTTAAAATGTAGAGCAATCTTCAGCTGCACAAAGACATAGTATTTAATTAAATACTTGTTGCTTATTTTGATTTTAATCACCTTATTTTGGAAATTGTATGGATAATACCGTACTAAATTCTGGTGCCTCAACTTAAGTACCATATTCATCTGTATCTATCTACCTATCTATTTATCAGTTTTACCTCGATCTCTCAACGAATGCACGATTGAACGGCATTATTCACTCCTGTTTCTTACGAAGACCGAATAATTTCACAAACACAAGTGACCTCGCAGTGGCAGCATTTTATCATCTCACTCAATACACTGCCTCCCTTGTCTCTCACTGTCTCGCCTTGGCTGTATGAATATATGTTTGTGTGTATGAATGTATGTACTATGCATGTACTTATAGAGGTGTGTACACAGATACACACCCACCCATATTTCTCAGCAAGATCGTTATATGTATAAAGCTACTGTTTTCGAGTATGAAAATATCTTCTTTTAAAAGAAGTAAGTCTATGTGAAAAGAAAACTATGAATATCCCTTCTTTAAATTCCTCTGAAGAAAACTTACGAATAGATATTCTGTAGAATTCTACTAAGTTGCTTTCTTTATAATAAGATGTGCCACGTATCTTTTACTGCTTTTATCTCGATCTCTCTCTCACCCAATAAACATGTAATCGACAGATAATGTCCATTCCAGTCTCCTCCCTTCAATCATTTGAGAAACTAATTGAATGAATATACACACACACACGTTTGACGACTAACATCACGCTTGAAACTTAAGTGTACCAACGAATTTGAATCAAACTGCTTTGATCCATGCATGTAACTCCCAATAAATTGGTTGAGTGCCCTTCTTTCGTTTGCCCACTCACTCTTGTGTGTGTGTGTGTTGTGTGTGTGTGTGTGTGTGTGTGTGCGTGCGTGCGTGTGTGCGTGCACGTGTGTGTGTGTGTGCGTGTGTGTGTGTATGTGCGTGTGTGTGTGTGTATGTGTGTATATATATATATATATATATATATATATATACTTACACACAGATTCACATGACGGGCTTATATCATCATCATCATCATCATCATATATATATATGTTTGTGTGTGTGTGTGTGTGTTTATATCTGCGCTTGTTCGCCTCCCCTGCTTGCGGTTCGGTAAGAGAAGACCAAGTACCAGGTTTAAGAGACAACTCCCAGCGTCGATTTGTTCGACTGAAACCGTTCAACCATTCAAATGACCGAAACAAGTAAAAGATAAAGGTCACATATAGATAAATACGATGGACTTTTTCTCAGTTTCTGTCTACCAAATCCACTCAAGTGGTTTTGATCGTCCCATAGGCTATAGCAGAAGGCACTTGCCCAAGGTACTACGAAGTAGGATTGAACCTAGAGCTATGTACACAGAAAACAAGCTTCCTACCCCACAGTCACTTTTGTGTGTAGAAATAAAAACAGTTAAATACTAACGTGTTCTGATGTTTTGTTTTGCCTTATTTTTCCTTCTTTCTCGGATATATATATATATGTATGCACACACACACACACATATACGTACATATCTCTCTCTCTCCCTCTCTCTCTCTCTCTCTCACTCTCTCATATATGTATATATATATATATATATTATATATATATATATATATATATATATATATATATATATATATATACTTACATGTCACTGAAAGACTATGTTATTTGGGGTGGGGTGCATAACACTAATCGTGATGCACTTGTTGTATATAAAGTATTCATTTTAAGCATTGAAATGTTTAAAGAAACCTGTTAAGGTTTTTCTTGTTTCCATACATATATATACATCACACATTTCGATCATCGCCAATTTATACCTATCGGATTACTTAGATTTGCGAAGCGAACTTCTAATTACTACGCACGAGAAACAATCAGAAAAGCGACGAACAAAAGAGGCTTGTAACAGAGAGAAATGATAATGAGATAAAATTGTAGTAGCAGCAGCAGCTGCAGTAGTGGTAGTAGTGGTGGTAGTAGTAGTAGTAGTAGTAGTAGTAGTAGTAGTAGTAGTAGTAGTAGTAGTAGTAAAGAGAAAGAAGGAAATAACGACTGATAGACATCATGAATTAGAATCGGAACGCATTCAAACACAAAGAGAAGGGCGTCGACAAAGAAGAAGCATCGACTGCGCACGACCCACCACAAAAGCAAGAGAAAGCCTTCAGTTTGATTGAAATCACTAGTTTAAAGCTGGAGACAATTCAGAGCGTTTCAGTAGCCATATTGTAACCGAAATATGCTCCACCTGCCTTCCTTCGAAAACCTTAGCACTATTCAACATGTCGCTAAAGAACAGTCGTATTTATTGCATTTCGTCGTGCGTATGCTTGAAATCCTCTTTAGTATAATTCCATTTATCAGTTCATAAGAATTTAACTAAATAATAATTCAAGAGCTATAATAAATACGCGCAAGTTCTCTATATTAATATCATTCAATATGATTCTTTGAATGCATGGGTTTTTCTCCACATTCGTTCTCTCTCTCTCTCTCTCTCTCTCTCTCTCTCTCTCGCTCTACTTCACCCTCTTTCATTCTCTCTATCTGTACCTATCTCTTTATCGTAATTCTTCGGCAATGTATTTGTGCGTGTCACTCTGCTTAGGCATACACTCAGTTACAAATATATACGTTGTGATTCACGTACATATATCTATGTGTGCCCGCAGTTGTGTACGTATCCGTGTATGTATGCGCGCGCGCAAGTGTATGTCTGTTTGTCTGTGCGCGCGCGCGTGTGTATTTGTGTGTGTATATATATATATATATATATATGCGCAGGGGTAGGTGTGTGGTAAGTAACTTGCTTACCAACTACATGGTTCTGGATTCGGTCCCACTGCGTGGCACCTTCAGCAAGTTCCTCGAGCCGACCAGACCCTTATGATTGAATTTTGTAGACGGAAACTGAAAGAAGCCCGTCATGTATATGTTTGTGTGTCTGTTTGTCCCCCCCCCCACATCGCTTGACAATCGATGCTGGTGTTTTTACGTCCCCGTAACTTAGCAGTTCGGCAAAAGAGACCGATAGAATAAGTAGTAAGCTAACAAAGAATAAGTCCTGGGGTCGATTTCATCCAGCAAGGCCGTAGTCCAAAAAATTGAAACAAATAACAGAATATATATATAAAATGTATGTATGTATGTATCTATATATATATATATATCTATATACATATATATCTATATCCGTGTATCTATCTGAGAATTCGCAAAAAAACACAAAAGACGAAGACAGGTGGTGTAGACAACAGATGTATTAGTATAACGCTCGGGAAGTGAAAAAGTCTTTAACGTTTCGAGCCTACGCTCTTCCACAGAAAGGAACAAGGAGAGAAAATAAAGAATGTGTAGTAACTAGCGAATGTGAGTGTGTGTACGCACGTATGCGTATATTAAGACAAAATATATATTTATATATCTTTAATGTTTTACTGGTTTCAGCCCAGGGCTGAGGTCGTGCTGGTGCACCACCTGTAGTTACTCGGTGTTGTTTCGGGTATTGTTTTTGGTGAAGCAGGGATTTGGACGTAGCTGCTCTTCTTTGCGTCTTCTGCCGCAATGCAGGTTGATCTGGTATCTCAGATAGAAACCTGTCCAGACGTTCCTTGAAGACTTCCACGTCAACACCATGTAGATCTCTACGGTTGCCTGGAAGGATGTTGAACAATTTGCGGGCCCTTGAAACCCAAACTATTGCAGTACTGAATCCTTATTTTAGATGGGGAAGACGGGATCTTTGGTATTTATTTTCATTTATATATGTGTGTGTGAATGTATGTATGAATGCACACACACATACACAGACATACATTCATGCAAACAAATATACAGCTGGGATTCGAAACCCGCTCGCTAGATACTCGGTCAGACATCACGGCCGAACCACAGTAGTGGTTCGTAATGAAATTGTTTCTCTATAAACTGTTGAACATTTCATTATTTCAATGCATACAGTTTGTGATATGTCACTGAATTAGGTTTTGAATATGTGTGTGTGTGTGTGTGTGTGTGTGTGTGTGTGTGTGTGGAAATGTTTATAGCCATATTTTTCAATCGATCGCATATATGCATAAGTACATATGTTCGATGAAGCAACAATAAACAGAAATTGAAGAGGCGAGTCCAATTACAGAAGCGTTACCATGTTGACGCAAAATCAATTAATAAACTGTTTAAATAATGCGGAAACAGAATTGTTTCACAATATTAAATGTCAACAACCAATTTACAGCAAAATTTGGTGTAAACTTATATGCTACTCAAGAAACTCTTATACATGTGCATATGCATAGATGTTGGTGAATAGCTGTATACACACACGAGAACGTTCGTGGATGTACTTTTATCTACAATGCAACGCTTACAAACGAAATGCATTCAAGAAATGTGGAATGCCGTAATGTGATATTTATTCGCCATTCATATGCATGTTTTAACGGAAGTGAAGTAGAAATCAATTTCACGCTACAGGATTCCAGCGTATCAGTGTGCGGTATATATATATATATATATATATATATATATATATATATATATATATATTAGGGCACTCACTAAACGAATTGAAGGCATGGCTGCTCTCGATTATTGGGATCGCCTTAAAGCCTTGAAACTCTACTCTCTCCAGCGTCGCCGTGAGCGGTACATCATTATTACGATGTGGAGAATATACCGCCAACTTTGCCCAAACGACCTGAACATTAACTTCAAGGTTCATCCAAGACAGGGACCACGGGCCATACGTCCCCTGCCCAATTCAAGATCACAGCATACATGTACACTGCAACATAATTTCTTTTCCTCAACAGGCCCTGCCCTATTTAACATTGTCCTGAAAGAGATCAAAGAGGAAAAGGATCCCATCAACTTTAAACGGAGTCTGGATAGATTCCTTCAAGGAATACCAGATAAGCCACCCATAATTGGATACAACTCACCCAACAAAAACTCACTACTTGAATGGACCATAAACAAAACTTGACTTAAACAGGATTTAGATAATCCTATCAGGTGGTGCTATTAAGTTAGACATGGCCTGGACCAATCATTGATCGAAACATATCTAAGTTTATCTATATTATATATATATACACACACACACACACACACACACACACACACACACACATATATATATACATATATATATATATATATATATATATATTATATATATATATATATATATATATATACATACGTGCATAAATGCGCGCACAGCACAACTACAACACACACACACACACAAACATATATATATAGTGATTAATTATTAGCAACAGAAGAAGTATTGATATCTAAAGACAATATTTACGTCCAGCTTAACGAAGGTGTCTTGAGAGAATACCGAGTATTAGGTTATTCTCATGTAGGCACCTGGTCCATCAAAACACACATACACACAGATCGTAGTAAATGAGAATCTTATATTATGGGAGCCCATTACATATGATCCACGTCTGATACGATCTGTGTGCCTCTAAGTACGATGTGTCTATATCAGAGATTCTCTCAACTCTAAATACGCACTATTCGTTGTTCTAACAAGATATCCACACTAAGTTGAGTGTGTGTATATATATATATATACAGGGTGCGTAAGATATTTGAGGACATATTTATGTTTATAATAACTTTAGTTATAAAAAAATGCTATGAGGATAAAATTAAGGTACCGCACGAATGGAAATATATATGAAAGAAGGTTTGAAAATGCAATTTTAAAGATGTTTATGAACTTGACCGGTTTCACCTTTTTTTAGAAAAAGATTGTCAAAAGTAAAATGTAAAGCTTTGTTGTGTTAAGTACTGGTTATCACAAAAGTATTAAAATACAGTTATACATTCTTTGATAATAATAAGAGAATGTTAAAAACAGTTTACAATATATTTTTAACATTCTCTTATTATCCTCAGCGAGTGGGGTGAGTTTTCATCCCTAGCTGCTGATTAACACACTGCTTATAAAAGTCATAGTCGATACACTATGGAAAGCCATCGATGACAAGCAGTCAAGGGAGCAAGCAAGTTTGTATAGGAGCTATAGTACGTTGAATGACATATTCATTTTCATACAGCTTGTAGAACAAGGGAATGAATGCAAACTGCTTCTGTGCAATGATTTCGTCGACTATGAGACAGCCTTCGACAGCGTCACAATGAAGGCCGTGCTGAAATCTCTAGAAATGCAAGATGCTGAGGCGCACTACATCAAAATACTCCGCGGTTTTCTTCTGTCGCCACCAGGGTAAGATCCAATGAGAAGGGCGTCGATAAGGAGATGCTATCTCTCTGGCGTACTTCGTCGCATGCCTAGAAAAGGTCATCAAGGATATTGACAAGACAGGTGGCATGAACATCCAGAGCGTCCTACTAAAACGCCTTCGATTCGCAAATGGCACTTTACTAATTGTCGAAACCATAGATCAGCTGCGGACCAAGCAAACAGTTGTGGTAATCAGCTGCCCAGCGGTTGTTAACAGAAAGCTGAAGATCAGTGAAAAAGAGAATACCTACGCTAAACTATTGGGAATTCTGCAGTTACTCTATCCAGCTTACAAGTTCAGGTTTATACCTGTAATTGTGGGGGCACTGGGATATGTAACACACTGCCTAAATACCAATCTTGAGAAATTAGGTTTCTCAAAACCAGAAAAGAACTGTAAAAATCTGTAAAACTTTCCAGAATTTTATCATTTCAGTATATATGAGCATGTCTAGATATGCAGCTATATGCATGAGAAGAGTTATATAAAACAAAACATACAAATCTGCGCGTATACATACATACATACATACATACATACATACATACACACACAATTACATACATTTACGCATACATACATGCATACATATATACATACATACATACATACATACATGCATACACACATACATACCCTGTTCTTGATGTTGAAATTCCAATGAAGAGGCCTTGGATCTAGGTTAGAAACCAACTCTTTCTCTATTGGCAAGAAATCTTGAAATAAAACTGAAAAATTACATACATAAATACATGCGTACGTACACACACACACACACACACACACACACACACACACGCACATACATAAAGACATACATACATACATGCATACATACGTGGTACTCCAGTTTTCCCTTTTCGAATTTGAGAATTCTTTACTCGAGAATATTTTTGCCTCTGTACCAAGTCTTGACGGGCTTTCAGTAGAAGATACATCTCGTTCAGATCTACAGCGAGAGCTTCATCATAATTGCCTTTTAAAATACAAAAGCCATGATGATTGAAAAATCATATCAGGCTTTACTTACTCTCCAATTTCACTAATTTTACCCCTTAAGACTTCTTCCTTTTGCACTTATTTTGACGAGATAACTAGAATTAGATTTCCTCCCACAAAGTATTTTTATTTACGGAGTTTCATCTATGACTTTCCCTATTTTAACATTTATATTTTGATACCCAGCCAACTTTCTATTATCACATCTCAAAATGTAGTAAAGTTTTTAATGAACTTAACCGCTTTTAATCTGAACATGAATTTGATTAGCTAGAGGGCGTAGAAATGGTTGCGATCATAAGAATATTATTTATCCACTTGCGTGAGTGAAATATTTGTGTGTGTGTGAGTGTGTGTGTGTGGAGCGTGCGTGCGTGTGTGTCTATGTGTGCATTGGTGTAGCGTTATGCGTGGATGTATGTATATATGTTTGTGAAATAAATGTGCATATGTGTGTGCGTGCATGCATATATACATACTTAATTACAGTTTGACAGCCAAAAGAAAGTGGCAATCAACACATTTTGTAGGAGTTGTAAATATTAAATATTAATTCCTCTAAATAGTTGTGAATATTTAATAACGGATTCGCTCTGTGCCACATTGTTCAACAATTTTTATTTTCGCTGATGAACGAATGCATCATCATACTTCATCGTCAGGTGCATTAGAAGATAGCATCTGGGAAATCTGAGGCACTGCGATTGGTCAGTTCAGGTTACATGAATAGATTATTGAAATGCGCGTGTGTGTGTGTGTGTGTATAGCTCACGGAACGTTAATGCGTGCAATTTGTAGGACAAGAGGAGGGTGCAGTACACCCCATTCCAATGGCTCATGGAAAATTCTTATTAGTACACACTCTGTGTCTGCTAAATATTGTGTGTGCATGCGTGTGTGTGTGTCTGTGTATGTGTGTGTGTGCTAGCCACCGCTTGATAACCGGTGTTGGTGTGTCTATGTCCCCGTGACTTAGTGGTTCGGCAAAAGATACCTATAGAATAAGTACCAGGCTATAAAACAATATAAAACAACGGTCGATGCGTTCGAAAAACATTTCAAGGTAATGCCCCAGCATGGCCACAGTCTAATGACTGAAACGAGTAAAAGATAAAAAACTAGGCATTCATGTAAATCCTTTCTTTCGAGATTCTGGTCGTTATGTAAACTGAAGCTTTAATCAACCTCAGTGTTCCGTAACTGCTTGGATCATTATTTTAACAAATGAAGGACTACAGATTGAACTTAGCCTTTCATTTAATCAGGGAAGTGCCTTGTTTACAAATGATCAAGACTGCTTACCCTCGAAAAGCAAATGACATGGTAGCAATATGTTTAACCAACATTAATCGTTTTCTGATATGAAGTGTCCGTAAATTAATATGAACACTTGCCTCTTGTTACGTTCCATATTCATTCCATACTTAAACTCAATTTATTTGAATTTTTAAATATGAAAATCACTCTGTTTCGTCTCAGTAACGAACTCGCTTTTAGAATGATTTTTATATCAAGCAAACATTTTGGTACAAGGCTACCATGTTTAGGGAAGGGTATAAGCATCTTACCCGGCACACTAACGATTCTACCGGCTCGCCGCCTTCAAAGCTTACCATTACAATCGCTATTTATATAGTGATATTCCACTATTAATAAAGCACTAAATACTCTTTTCCCCGTCTTTGCGCGCTGCACATCGCAAAATTCTTTAATCCCTACATAAAAAAAAGCTTCAACCGACTGTAAGAGAAATTTAACGACGGAGTAATTGTGTGTATAAAGTTACCGATATTTAAAAACAAAAAGAAAAAAAATGTGTAATTCGCTGTAACTAAGCATAAGTCACTATATCCTAATCAATTGAAACTCTTATTTCTTTTCAAGGTTGCTCTTTTAGATAGAATTTAACACCATTAATTCACTAATAACTCTTAATCTAGAAAATTCCACAAGCGTAATAGATTCTTTACAATAATAGGCTGGCAGAAACGTTAGCACGCCGGGCGAAATGCTTAGCGGCATTTCGTCTGTCTTTACGTTCTGAGTTCAAATTCCGGCGAGGTCGACTTTGCCTTTCATCCTTTCGGGGTCGATAAATTATGTAACTGTTGCGTACTGGGGTCGATCTAATCGACTGGTCCTCGCCCCCAAAATTTAGGGCCTTGTGCCTTGAGTAGAAAAGAATAATAGACTCATCTAGTTTCGAGTGTATAATACCTACCAAAGCAGGTTTTCGTGCCATTTGTTGCACATTTAAATATATAACAAAAACACGCGAATATACATATATATATATATATATATATATATATATATATATATATATATATATATAGACAGAATTCTTTCTGAACCAGAAAACATGCCATATACTCTACTACAATGAAATTATGACTCCTTTTAAGTCCTACAGAACGCGTCAATTTTAATTTCTCTCGTCACATTTTGGCATTTCATCTCACATATGTTTCACAGACTAAGACAGTGACCTACTTAAATGATCCACCGACTTCCTTTTTCTTCCGTAGGTCAGCATCGATTTCACCAGGTTTAGAGGTTCTGGAAAATAATCCACTTCATTTGAGTAATTAAACATAAAACCCATCTATGTTGCCGGTGAGCTTTCTCCATAACAAAACTGCAGGAAGTATTCAGATGTGAAATACAAAGAGTTGAACAATTCAAACCTTCTGCGATTATTGAAGCAATTAATATGCAAAAAGCTGTTATGGGGTATCTGATATCTGCAAATAAAAGGCAAAAGAGACAACTCAGACAGAGTCAGTTGTTGGAAACCTTTGGACAATTCCGACAATGCAGACTGGCATATGCAACCCATTCTTAAGAGCAGCTGATATGTTCTGCCTTCTGTAAATCTCAGCGAAACATATTTTACTCAGTTGACGGGGGTAAATACGATAAAAATTATGTAAAACAAAGAGAATGGAGGTGATAAATGTAAGCAATATGACTGAAATTGATAAACCGAGGGGAAAGTTACGCGTATGAAAGAGAAAAAGAATAGGATCCCTTGTATCAAATATGATTATCTAAATAAATAGTTAGACACAGAAGCCCTCTGCAGATATTTAAAGTCTAAAAGAAAATACGCAGAAGATAAATGTGAATAGATATGTTGCCGAAACCAACAGAACTTTGAAAAACCTCGTTCATATGAACTGACAATAGAATATGAAGTTGCAAAAGGCTGCCAATGCGCTTCTTTGTCACCAACGAAATATTATTTTATCGCACTCAAATTTCAGTCCCCCTCAAAATAAAACTTGTTATTATAATTGTTATTAAAGTCTAAAGATATTTAAATACCAGCAGAAAACCCAGAACATGGCGAATCAAATAACAGCTTTCAATTTAAATGCATCCTACGTTACAGTTTTGTATCGTCATTAATTTTGCTCGTAGTTGCGTATTTAAGATTCTACAACCAGAAACCCATCACGACTAAACGGTCATTTTTCAAATTAATTCTGGTGCGTCAAGATTTTATTGAGACAACTTTTTCAGGAAAGACCCTAAGAAAAACAAATTAAAGATTTATAACAGTTTTATTTGCATAGAGCAAGGCAATCAACATATTCACGAAAATCGATTGTTTTGGAGGGACAAAATGTTTCATCGAATTATTTTCTATAATGTGTATGGTGCTGTACCCATCAAATCTTGCTTATTTCCTTTATCGATACCAAATAATTATGTAAACATTTGAAGTTCTGCGGAATTTGCAGTCGGTGCACTAGACTGGGTAGTGGGGCCCTACACCTGCGCCAAGTCGCGCGCCAATTTCGTATATAAGTCATTAAGGTCTCATAATTGGTGTGTGAGTTAGCGCCGAGGTAGGGCATCAGATTAACGTTCTTTGGATATTTAGTCTATGTATCAATCATCTTCCTGTTTGAATTTTGTAGGGAGCATTTCAGAAACAAAATGAGTTTTCGTCACACCATTTACCAAACTGAGAAAGTTGGCTAACTTTTTATTCTAGTTATTGTATCGGTCCCCTTGAAGTGAATTTGGAAAATTAAGTCATAAACTGGATATAAAGTTTCTTTGTTGTAGGATTTCGACAAATTTTCTTTGTGGTTGTTTCCACATTTTCGAACACAATGTTTTCAATTCGTAAATATTAAAAGTTAAATGGTTATATCAATTTCCTCTTAGAGTAACATGTGCTTCATATATTGTTAGAGACCTATATATATATATATATATATATTATATATATATATATATATATATATACATATACATACATACCATGATTTCATGCAGGCCTAAATATTTTCAAGAGTAACTGTGGAATTTACATCTTTACATAAGGAATGCAAATCTAAGACAATAGATATATGAAAAAATAGAATTTTGATTTCTAGGACAAATTACTAGTCTCTAATCCAACATTATAATCACACACACACACACACACATTTCATATATATATATATATATATTATATATATATATATATATAAACAAGGAGTTACAACACCTTTACTTGCGAGATTTTTGCTGCCCTGGTAACTATTTATTTATTTTTTCCGTGTTAATTGTTAACAAGGTAAAAATACACTCATCTATTTATAATATATATATATAATATATATAATATATATATATATATATCGGAATGGTTATTTTTTTTAGTCATGTGGTGTGATGGTGGGTATTACTGTTCCATTCGTGTTTTCTATGAGGCTCGGTCTGAAAGGACCAGTAATGAGATAAATAAGGCCAACACTTCGTATGGCAACAAAAAATAGCAGAGTTTCATGTTCGTCGATGCTACCCTGGCGGCAAACTAGCATACCTTTTTAGAAAAACATTAAGGATAATCTACGAATTGAAGTAGTAGAGATGCCTGGTGCCCTATTGAAATAGCTGATCTGCAATACCTATCCCTTTGATAAGTCCCCCTGTACGGAGTACAACTGTGTTGTATGTAGGATGAACCCACGGGTTAATTGTAAAGTTGGGAACGTAGTGTATAGCTTACGATGTACTGAGGGACGGTGCAGAATCATGACAATTACATGCATTGGAGAGACTGCACGCAGCATAGGAGAACGTATAGGTGGACACTGGCGAGGGCTCAAAGAAAGGAAAAGCTCGTTAGTGTTCTACCAAACATGCTCGGGCAGAACATGGACGCTCGATTAATATCATAGAACTGACAAGACAACTAGACAAATCACAGAGACTACAAACGTAGCTGTAGGCAGACCGAGCCTGAATAGAAAATACGAATTGAACAGTAACACCACACCACACCACATGACTGAAGACAGAAGGGATGAGGAGAGAGAGGAAAAACAAAAAAAAACATTAAAATATCGTAAATAATACACAGAAACATACAGGGTAATGCACACACAACAGACACATATGCACTTTTTAGTATAGGTACAAGGCCTGAAATTTTGGGGGAGGGGAGCAATCGATCACATTGACCCCATTAATTGACTGGTACTTAATTTATCGACCCCGAAAGGATGAAAGGTAAAGTCGACCCCGGCGGAATTTGAACAATAATAATAAATAACAACAACAATAAGCATCCGGTTCATCCGCTAATGTTATATCGCCCGAAGAAATGAATCAATGATGATGATCAGCTGGATGCCCAAGAATACGGATTACACTGTAATCATCCCAAGAATACGGACTGTGATCTTGAAAATCATGTGATTTGTGGAAACGCGCGTAGCGATGCATTTGATGTTTATAAATTCTATCCTGGGACTATTGTTGTTATTATCATATTTATCTTACATCATATCGGTATAACTCGATGCTATCCCGGGCATAATGGAATAGGAGCTTTATTTGCATATTCAAAAACGTTTCCGGTAAACAAATTTAAAAGACACACACACACATCTTTTGGGGATGGAATCTCGAAGTACATGTAATGCAATAAACTCTTGAAAGTATACAAATTCTTATGACGTCAGCAATATTTTCTATGTGTGTGTGTGGGGGGGGGGTAGGTGTGTATGTATTGGCGCCAACGAGACATTCTTACTATCAGTTAAAAATGTCAATCGGTCGAGTGTCAATTATTCTGTTTTTTTTTAAATAAGCAGCTACTGTGGCATACATTAATTTTATTATACATTTTCATGGTTATTTTATTCACAAAGCTCTATTAAATAGAACACAGGAAACCTTGATCAAACATTTTCATAAATTATATCGACTAAATAATGTGTCAATGAATTGAGTGAGTAGTTCTAATATTTCATATTAGAAAACTCTAAACAGTAATCATATAGACTCATATTCAGGAAACAAAAAAGAAAATGCACGTACCTTGTATTTAATAACATAAGCATTATTTCTTGTTTGGAATATATAACAGAATTTTACTCACCTAAAAAGAAATAAAAAAATGAAGCATTACAGATATTTGACTTAAGATATTTTTTATATTTGGCTATTCATCTATCTACTTCTCTCTCGCTTTCTCCCTCTCTCTCTCTCTCTCTCTCTTTATATATATATATATACACACATATTATATCTATTTATCTGTCTATATATATATATATATATATATATGATCTGTGTATGTATGAATGTTCCTTGTGTTGGTTGTCTTGTACTCTGTTTTTTCGTTGTTAAAAAAAAGTCCGTTTCCTTGTTTGGTTTTATGTTTTCGTTTCTCGTTGTATATATATACTTAAGTCTTAGTTATGATCTGAACATAACCACTTCTGACACAGAGGATCGGGAGCCCTTTGGGGCTTTCTATTTTCCTTGTTAGAAGGGTTCCCAGCCCATGGGCAAAGGGGGCGGGGTAGATGATTGGGAGTTCAAAGGGCTAGCATATGCAGCTTGATCACCTCTGCTGATCAAACTCCCAACCCATGCGCTCCCGTCGTGACACTGATTCTGCAGAACTGGGTTGGGTGTGTAAACCAACTTTAAAGCATAAATACAGATGTTTTTGAATCAGCAAGTCCTATTTGGGGTGAAAAATCAATAAACCGATTCTTTATGGAGTTTTCTATTTAATCAGGAAAAAAATCAATAAACCGATTCCTTATGGAATTACCCAATCAAATCGTCTGCAACTCATTTTCAGCCAAATGTTTACCAATTTCAACGGATTTCGCTCAAATTTGACGTCGATGTTACTTTGTTTGAAACAAAGAGTTTAATAATCCTAACTTAATCCCGAGCAAAGCCGGGTTATACTGCTAGTGTGCATATGTGCGTGTATATTATATATATATATATATATATATATATGCAAGAATGTGTATATGGATGGATGGATCTATATATGTATGCACGCATGTATGTATAGGCATATTATAGTTTATACATGTATACACCAACACTCGCAAAACGTATATCGACAAAGTTTGCATCTATCACAGTACACTAAAGAGACATTAATCCCATAACGGGTGGCGTCCAACACCCGTGTCATGCATTGTCATCCAACCCCGGATACAAGCGCTTGCAAAGTGAATAGGAGGCTGGTTGACTTCAATAGGAAGATATTAAATTTCTGCTTTCTAGGAATTTATAGCGTTTCTAAATATACATCTATACATGTATGTATCTGTGTATCATCGTATACATGCATGTATAAGTGTGTGTTCGTTTGTGCATGTGCGCGCGCGTCTGTACTCAGGGTAGATTGAGGCAGATAGAGAAGTTATATGTAGTGAAACGTTCACAACCTGGAGTATGTTTTAACCTTCGCGATGAAATAGAAAAAATGTGTATTAACAATTGTCGTTGGCTTAAACAGTTACT
Source organism: Octopus sinensis (assembly GCF_006345805.1). Taxonomy (NCBI): domain Eukaryota; kingdom Metazoa; phylum Mollusca; class Cephalopoda; order Octopoda; family Octopodidae; genus Octopus; species Octopus sinensis. The sequence goes on from NC_042998.1 coordinate 38,731,895, forward strand.
CCACGTTTTTTCTGTCTCATTTTTATCGTCTTCAGAAAGTTAAAAGTAATAATTATTTGTTGCTTAGCTAATGAGTGTTATATTCTTAAAAGAATCAACATAAACATTGACCTAGTACTTCTCATTAACCTTTGAATTCATCTAACCAAGGGCAGTGTCTGCTTTATATAACAGCAACGGCAGAAAATAGCATAATGCTTTTTCCAGTGATTTAATCTTTGGGATACGAAACTCAAATAGTTTTTCTCGCTGAGAATATAAGCTGTAATTTGTTGGCAGCCATTCAGAAGTACATTCGGTTGTAACTATTTCACTTAATGTACGTCACCAATGCCCTTGAAATGGTATGAACATCAAAGCGCATATCAATCTCCGTTGAAAGTTCTGCTTTAACAACAGAAAGTAACCGGAAATCATATAATATATACCGTTGTGTTTGAAGCGCTATAACATTCCTATTCTGCTGCATCTGGAACTGACGTGGGTCGTTCGTCTAAAGAATTTGTTAGTATATTTGTTAATTACTAATTCCTTAAGATAGTATAAGATCACGTGTTTTAGTTGAGCGATACGCAGAGGATAGAATGACTGAGGTATTGACTTTGTGCTTATTTCAATGAGTTTGTGGCAATAAAAGACTCGAAATTATGGAGTTTGAACTCCATTATCATCTTCATGCCAATTATTAAACAAATTTCGAATAATAAAACTTGGAAGTTCTGTGATGAGTGAAGTTAGTAATAAAAGTATTGTCATCGTGGAGTTTCTGCAATGAAATTCTTTGGTAAGAAAGGTACAAACTAACAGTTACAACAATTGAAGTTATTCCATTTTGATTAAGTATATTTGATAAAAATTGCGACTTATCCAAGTAAAATAGGTAAAATTAATACAAGCTATGAATTTCTGACACTATTTCTGAGTTCTAATCCAAATGAAATCTGATATGAGGATAATAAATTCATCTGAAGTTGACTAGAACAGTTTAAACTCTTTCAAATATATAATGTCGTTTTCCTCACCAGAGGCGAAAAAATGAAATTCTTGTCCTTCAAAATTGATTCTGGAAACTTGTTCCGTACTTAACAACGGATGATGAGTTCCTTTGACTGTATTTATTTTGGGGTAGCAATAAACGCGGGCAGGGCTGGCTATCAGAGGGATAGCACATTTTCTGACTTTGTCAGTCCCTCTCTTAATTAAACACAGAGTTAGAAAGGAACAAACTGCTATTTTTTCTACAATACATGGAACCAAGTCGGTTAAGTAGTGCTGCGTACGGCGCTGTTGTACGACCTGTAGTTTATTAGATCAAACTACAAAGAATTTCTTTCTTATCCCATATTCATTTTCACACAAAACATTGGAAATCTATGCTCTTTCAAAGAATATCTAATGCTTTCACTATCATCACTAAACCAAATCTTGGAAAGTAGGTTTTCTATTTCTTTCTTGTAAGAAAATCTACTTACTGTCGAGTCAGAGTAAAAATTGCCTTGAAACGACTGAAGATTTTTATCCCAAAATTCGATGGTTATCAATATTTTTTTAAACCAAAGTTTAGAATCTTAAGATTTGTTTAATAAAAACATTAATCTTATGTCAAAAGATTTATGGTAGTGATATTTTCATGTTTCGTATAGAAGAGAAATACTTTTGAGATTTTATTGAAATACTTTCAGAAATTTGTTTAATCCTATCTTCAATTTATCGCCAAATTATCACGCAATGTATTTTCACAGCATTATGTGATAATTTTACAGTTTTTATTACTGCTTTCCTTTCTTCGTTTTTATCCACTTTTTTTTCTTGCTTTTAATTTTCATTTTATGTTAGTTTAATAAACTTCATCGTCTGAATATTCAACTGCGTTTATTTACTTTTTAATGTGTGTATATCTTCGAGTCGTAACGAAATACAAAACCATAATAGTCTTTTTATGCCTTAAGCGTATTGAGGTGAAAATATTAATATATAACCAGTCCCTTGTTGTTGTTTTAAAACTATAAAACCCCATTAGTATTGGTAATTAAATAATTAATTGCCCGTTGAAAGGAAATGGGAAGCAGTAAAAAGATGTTTCTATGTCAGAAAGCTGGGCGCCAGCAATAATTCACTAAATACCATCGATAAGCCAAGTAGTGTTATCTAATCAAACTGCCGTTATCTGTTTCGATAGTAATTTTCGTATTAAGTGTGCTATCGCCGATATGAAATTCTTATCTGCAGGCTTATATGAAAACCAGTCAGCATAGCTATGGCAACACTCTGAGTGAGAGTAAGCAATGAGATGTAAAAATTAGATATCTAGCTATAGTATTACTTATATAAGTGCATTTGTAAGACTGTGTTTGTGTTTCACCAATTACATCTGCAGGGTATTAAGACATGTATCAAGTAATCGAGCTCACAAGTAGTTCACGTTTACAGACGTATGTTGTACTTGTTGTTCATTAAGCTGTGAATTCAGGATGGCCGAATGGTTAATAAGTTCGTTTCATAACTTTCCAGATTTATGAATAAAACCTATTTCTTTACTACCCACAAAGAGCTAAACACAGAGAGGACAAACAGGGACAGACAAACGGTTTAAGTCGATTACATCGATCCCAGTGCGTAACTGGTTCTTAATTTATCGACTCCGAAAGGATGAAAGGCAAAGTCGACCTCGGCGGAATTTGAACTCAGAACGTAGCGGAACTCTGTGTGTGTGTGGCTGCTATATACAATCATTCGAAAACGAGAAATTTGGACTAAAATGTGAAGTTTTCAGCTTCCAAAATAAAAATAAAACAACTTCTGCTCTCCTTTCACCGAGAAGGAATTCAGTGAATTTAGATGATACATTTGCTATCAAGAAAGAAAATCATCATGAGATTCTTGGTGAACTTGCATTGCCTGGCTTTCGTGGATTTGAGGAAGCCAGGATGCTTTCATTTGGCATTCTGTTTCTTGGTCTCTGGATCATAACAGTAGATCAAATCTCCGTTATAGGTCACCAGAGACTCCCTCAATGTGGGATAAAATGTTGGCAGGTCTACTTATATATATATTATATATATATATATATATATAATATATATATATATATAATATATATATATATCAAATTAAATACATAAACGAAAGAACTACTAATATTTCATGCTGTTATGATAATACTTGAACAGGCATATTTATGTAATACGCCATGTATCTTAAAGTAATCGCTCAGACTTTGTTTATGCGTTATATACAGGGTTGGTCGGGAAGTCCGTTCCGTATTTTAACCGAAAATAAGGCAAGTTTTAAACAAAAAGCGATTTATTCAACTAATCATATAATTACCGTTTCGTTCCAATATTTTTTGCCATCTTGTAGGCATATGCTTTATTCCCTGCTCGAAGAATTTCCTGTAGCTCTTGGCCAAAAAAATTTTTCGAGAGGAATTTTTAAACCCTCTTCAAAGTTGCAGGTCTGTCCATTGGATGAAGTTTGAAATAATCAAAAGAAAGGGAAGTATGAAAACGAAAAGTCTGGCGAATATGGGGTGTGCAACAAATTTCCCCAGCCAAATCTCAGTTACATCTGCCATGTCTGTAAAGAAGAATGCGGTCTGGTATTGTCGTGATGAAGGGAAATGCCCTCACGATTAGCAAATCATGGGCGCCTTTAGTGGATCCCTGTTTTTTCTTCATGTTTATCCAACAGATCACAGATAGAAATCCGCAAATCGAAGTTAGCCTCATTCAATTGATGTGGAACCGAGTATCAAGCCCCCTATCGTAACCAAGTTGATGGTTTTCAACACTTGGCTTGGATATTTGGAGAATATCTGCGATCATCCTGGATGCGTAACGTGGATTGGTGTCTAATCCTTCATTTTGTCGCTGGTAATCTCGGCTGCCGCCCAGAGCAAGATCAATCGTGAAACGACGAAATCTTGAAAACCACACCTGGAACACATGTTCTATAACAGTATCTTCTCTCTACACAGTGCATATCTTCGAGCAGGTTTCCACTCTTTCGTGCCTTTTTGGAAACATAAAAGCATGGCATGTCGATCATGTCTTTTTTGTGGTTCTTTCTCGGGATGATCCCAAGTACAAAAAATGCAACTTGTCTCGTCGCAAGTTCGCTTCGAACTGCGTTGAAGTGCCTAGTATATAACGAGTGTGCTAACTCAAAGGACAGACTGAAATTAGCCACTATTAGAGTGCTTGAAGTTTGGTGCCGACTAAAACCGAACGGTATTTTTGGCCAATCCAATATATACATACACACGCGTACACATGTAGTCACACACACACATACACACCCCTGCACACAAACACACACACACACACACACACACATGCTTTCATTTGCCCGTCCGCTTTGATCATGTCGGAGTACTACTATTAATGTTTACTTCCATTTCTCCTCGCTAAATGAGGTAAACGAGGAGATAGGATATTGCTGCACCCCCTTGCACTTCTTTCCGTGCTCTTAGCTCGTCTGGAATCTCAGATGAAAATATGTTAAAGCATTTCTTAGGACCACCTACACTCTTTCCCATCTGCTGTTTTTAAGCATTTGGATAGAGTATGGAACGGTTGGAAACCGAAATTTATTTCAATATTGCTATAATAGTAGGACATTTGCACTTTTCTGTGACATCAAATTTGAGGATTACTCTAGCTTCCAATCCCAAACATTGTTACTAGATACTACATCATTTTCGTGTGTGTGTGTGTATGTGTGTGCTCCTCTGCATTTATTTTGCAGCTTCGTTCCAAGGGCTTGAGTGCCAATATTTTCATGTTTTCGTTCCAAGGGCTTGAGTGCCAATACTCTCCTAACAACACACCTATTGCAATGAGGCATTTTTTCTTTTGCCGTATGTATATCGTCTCAAATCCCGTCATTGTATGGTGACCATAAGTTGAGAGACAGCTAAGTACAAATTCCCCCACACCATACATACGATCTTCTGTTCTATTGTTCTAAATGATCTCTTTATCAGAAATCTGATCGTCAACGACAATACACCAAACACCATTGATAACCACAGTGAGTTTAGCTAAGCAAAGCGAAGAAATGCTTTGATAAAAAGTTTCTCGTTTGGTGTTTTATAGCCGATATGGAATTCAGCTCACAACACATTTTAAGGATAAAGCTTTCAGTTTAATTTCTCCATTTAATTACCTCCCAATTTCATTTTAAACACTTCGCTACTTTCATTTAACGTTAATTATTTCCCAATCCAATTATAGCTTTATTTATTCTCTACTTTATTTTATCTGTTATTTACTAATTTAATTACTCTCATTATTTTAATGTTTCACTTTCATCTCCCTTCCTGATTTTCTACTGCTTCTTTGTCATCCACCTTTCAATTTGACTTGTAGTCTTTTGAGTATTTCATGTGATTTCTACTATAAGCGAAATATATATTTCTTTTATTCACATTTTCGCAACAAATGTAAATTATTAAATTTTCTTAACGAGGAATTCCAGCTGTTTCCCAATAGAAACACCAAAAGCGAGACGTTCTTTGCTTGTTAAACAAGCCGAAACTCAAAGTTCCATTCAACACTATATGTGTGTATGCACGCGTATGTGTGTACGCGCGTGTGCGTGTAAGTGAGGTGTGCGCACGTGTGCATGCTGGTGTTCGTGTGTGTGTGTGTGTGTGTGTGTGTGTGTGTGTGTGTGTGTGTGTGTGTGTGTGTGCCTATGAATGCTGGATGCACGTTATTCGACGATAACAATTTGGTTCTCCGAGGGTATTCCAAGGGTGTTTTACAAGGTTCTAACTTTCGCAATATAACTATCCAAACTATCTCCTTACATTTACAAGCTCTGGGTCCATAAGATTCCACGTATCAAGGTTGGATCCGAACTACGCGGATAAAAGCGTCTTAACCATTCACCCATACGTTGCGTACACACACACGCACATACAAATACGTTCATGTATATATTACAAGCGCACGCGCACACAAATATGTGTGTGTGTGTGTATATATACATATATATTGTATATATATATATATATATATATATATATATATATAATATTATATATATATATATAAATATTGTATATATATATTGTGTATATATATATATATATAATTGTGTATATATATATATATATATATTGTATATATATATTGTATATAATATATATATATTGTATGTATATATATATATATATATATATATATATTGTATATATATATATATATTGTATATATATATATATAATTAAAAATGAGGGTGTCTGAGACATATATATATATATATATATATATATATATATATATATATATATATATATATAGATTTATACATATATAAAACACTTTTTACTCATGCCTTTTTGGTAACTATTAAGGCCGTACGCACTCATCTGACCTTCAAGAAGTATCACCCCCTAAATCTCAATGTACACCAATGCAGGGGATCCTATTCTACTTATTAGTGCAAACCCAACTGGAGCATAAATTTATTGTGGTAATTGAGGAGAAACGAATGAGATGGGTGTACCTTAGAGCAAATGGCACGGGTCCAGGAGATTGTGTGGAGGAGAGGCAAGCAATGTTGTTGAAACGGAAAAGTTGGAGGTTGCAGAGTGTGCTGTTTTGGATTGTAAGGGCGAGTGACCTGGTGCTAGGCAGTCCAGTGATCTTTCTTTGGACGTCTACGTGGGAAGAGTATCCCATTGCAAATATCATGTGCTTTCTACAGTGGTACTAGTTGTAGGGAGTTCAACTATTCATTGGCACTGAAGAAGAGGAGGCATTAGCTATGCTGGGGATAAGGGTTTGCTCAAAGAATTCCTTTGTGTGAGTGTGGTTGAGAATTTGTATCGCCTTTGAGAGTTCTGGCTCGTTGCTATTCATAAGATGCGATGACGTTTTCGTTTCATTTTATAGTTAATGATTTTCTTCCAGTGGAAAGTGACAATATGCCATGACCCTTACGGACTGTTTTCAAGATCGCCTATTTATCAGAGAAGCTTTCGCGTACGAAGACACAAAAAAGCGCTCAGGCAGTCGCAGCAGTGACCTAACATTATAACCGTTTCTCTATTGTTTTTCAAATATAATGTCTCCCTATTTAGTCGCTGGACATATAAATACCATCTCCTCATCGTATACAAAGCACATCCGACAGTTGTAAACAACAATATTGAACGATGTAGTTTGAGATAGAGTACACCTGAACACTGCAAATGAATCGCTTGTCAGTTG
>NC_042998.1:38744114-38806614 GCF_006345805.1 Octopus sinensis
CTCACCCTGAGAGACACTTACAGAGTGAAGAGAGGGTGATCACGCTGTTGTGTATAGTATTTTGATGACTTTAATCATTTTAAATTTGTCCATTATCATTGTGAAGAAAGAATAATTACAAGGATACAAACAGTATGGGGTGGGGGGACAACGAATTTCACTAATACTGATTATGCGTGGGGGTTAATATTTGTTGGTGTGGCGAATCGTTATTCTAAATGATTAGTAAGTCTTCAATCCCTAACTGCAATTGCAACTACTTTTAGACGAAGGTGTTGCGTTTTCCTCTCGATTCCCCTGCTATTATAACGATTCCATCTTCTGGGCACCAATTCATTGCATTTAATCAGCACCAACCGATTTTTCACTTCTATAAATAGAAGTTAGCGTTATTTTTTTTCATCCTCAAAAATCATTCGAAGCGCTGCGTTGCGATGTTTATACTCAAAAACTTCATTGCTCCATCTTTGTCCGTATCATTCGCCGCAGACATCGACTCGGTCTGAAACCCGAGCACAATCTACACACCAACGGCAGCAGCCTGATCGATATGGTCGAGTCTGCAGTTTTATGCTTGCAGATAACCTCCTTCCACACCCACCAAACCACCTATCACCACCAGCACTACTACAACTACTACTACTACTACTACTACTACTGCTACTAGAGTCGTGTGTGGTGATTTTATAAGCTATTTGTCCCTAGATCTATTGTCCTCTGCAAGTGCAAGCACGTGAACAGCATTTATTTCTGGTTTCTGGTTATCAGATTTTATTAACCTTATCTGCCGTGCCTAACCGGGAGGATGTGTATTTACTTTCACCATCGATACTCTGTCTTTCAACGTGATTTCTCTTTCTTCTTCTAGTCCTGTTAAACCGCACAAAGTCTTCAACACAGATCGAGTATCATATGTTGCTTTTCTTTCTTCTTTCTTCCATATTTTCCCTTTCTTTTTCTTCCTATAATATTGCTATAAAATATCGAAATTCTATTTAGTTTCGCTTTAAGTTACACGGGTTTATTTCTTCATTAGACATAAGGTAAACATTCCTAATATATCACACGCATACTTTAGCTGGCAGAATCATTTGCACGCCGGATAGAATGCTCAGCAGCGTTTCGTCTGTCTTGACGTTCTGAGTTCAAATTCCGCCCAGGCTGACTTTGCCTTTCATCCTTTTGGTGTCGATAAAATAAAGTACCAGTTGAAGGCTGGGGTCGATGTACTCAAACTGCATAGACTAGTGCCACAATTAGAAACCAATATATCGCGCGCACGCATTTCTACACACATGTTTATCGCGCATATATATATATATATATATATATATATATATATATATATATATATATATATATGTGTGTAAACAATTGCAGCGTGGAAGGTGTTCATAAGCCCTTTAAGAAACACACAAAAACCGTTAGATTCACTTCAACATTTAAATTTAATTTGTCAAAATATTTTCGTCGCTTTGAGACCGCGACCTGTTCATTGACAAAACGAGATGAAGCATGGAATTTTGTCAATGAACAGGTCGCTGTCTCAAAGCGACGAAAATATTTTGACAAATTAAATTTAAATGTTGAAGTGAATCTAACGGTTTTTGTGTGTTTCTTAAATGGCTTATAAACACCTTCCACGCTGCAATTGTTTTCGTTCCAGCACACGATCTCAGATCAGGTCATTTGCTATGCAAGTATATCTCCGTATATATATCTCCGTAATATATATATATATATATATATATATATATATATATATATATATATATATATATGGCAACCTGCTTGACTTTTCATCCATTCGTACCCGATGTACAAAGAACGGGTTCCGAACTGGGATGGATCCTCTCTTATTTTGTTGTCTGTGAGTCTCTTTCTAGAAGAAATCGTCTGTGGTTAGATCTGGAGACGAGTAAGCTCAACCTGGGAATACTTAGACACACACACACATACGCACATGCTTGCATACATACAGACAAACAGACTGAATCGTTAACACGCTGTGCAAAGTGCTTCGTTGCATTTCGTCCGTCTTTAAATTCTGCCGATGTTGGCTTGATCTTTCTTTTCAGATCAATAGAATAAGTACCAGCTGAACACTAGGGTCGACGTAATCGAATATATATATATATATATATATATATATATATATATATATATATATAATATATATATATATATATATATATAATGGGAAGCTTTATGAAAATAAACAAAAGACGAAGGCAGGTGGGATACAAACAAACAATTGTATTAGTATGGCGCTCAGGAATATAAATAAAACAAGTCTTTTACGTTCGAGCCTACGCTCTTCAACAGAAAGATACACAGAAAAGAAACACAGAAAGAAACAAGGAGAGAAAAAAAATGCGTGCAGAGGCTAGCGAATCAACATGGCGATATATATATATATATATATATATATATATATAAAGACATGTTTCCCTCTCTCTCTTCACCCCTTTTTGTTTCCTCATTCCTTTCGGCAGAAGGGCATCGTTTTCTCGAAACGACAAAAACCTCTTCCAGTTTTCCTGAACTCACACACCGTGTTTGATGTTCTCTTTCCTGTCTCTTTCAACACATTAACCGCTCCCTTATTCAAACAGAAATCAGTGTTTTCAAATCAGATGAGCTGAGAGCGTGAAAGAAACACTGTTTCGACACACTCGTTTTGTTTGTTTATTTTTTCTTCCTCCGGTTTTTAATTATGATATATTTCTGAAGAGAAAGAAAGCAATTATATGTCGAGGACAAGGAACTACGGCGGGAAACTATAACACCTCTGCCTGCCAAATATAAAAACAGGCGTTCACAATACGTATTATTCCGGCGGCTGTTCTGTGCTCAGAGTTAAATATCTCGACTTTCAATGATCCTATTTTGTTTGGTTTGTCCTTGAGAAACACATTAACAAAACACCATTCCATTTGTCTCTCTTTCGAATATAATTAAATATAATTTTAAAACTATATATGTGTGTGTAAGGTTGTGTGTGAGAAAGAGAGGGAGTGCATGTGAGTGGGTATGTATGTATGTATGTATGGGGGTGGGTAAAGAGACAGAAATTATGCCATAATAATGCTTATGAATTCTTCAGACTGACAATATATTTTCAGTAAGTTTCAGAACGTTTCTAATTTAAATAAATTTCTTAACGGATGATTAATCCCAGTAATCTCCCTTACTGACTTCCTATTCTCTTTATGGTGTAATTATAACATAACTGTTTTCCTGTTTTCGTTTTTGATCATTTTTGATGGTTGGCGCGATTGACAACTTACATTCCCAGTGTCTTTATATTCCGTTAGAATAAACGCCTTCACCGCTATGAAGACTACTCTCAATTGAAGTAGGAATAATTATGCCAAAAAATGTGATTAGTATTGGCTCAGGTGTATAGTTGGTTCAACTAGACATTAGCTAATAATTATAACGAAGTGGCATGTATAATTATCGCTTACTTAGACGGAATAATGAATAGATTTAAAAGCCTCTTAATTTTGTACAATACCTTTACAAGATTTTCTACGCTGTTCTATTTATACAAATATTTGACGGTATGTTTTCTTCTTTTCACAACCAGTATAGTGTGTGTGTATCTTTGTGTGTGTTGAAATTAATGAAAACGTTTCACGGAATTTTCGCTTCAAGTTTATATTTGTAGAAGAACCTAATCCGTATGTAATGGACATTTCTAAATTTTGAGTCATTTTATTTCATTGATACCATTATTCTCTCAAGAATGAAATGCGTGTTATATATTAACATTCATGTCATTTGCCAACTGTTAGCAAATGACATAACAGCTGTTTATATATATATATATATATATTATATATATATATACGAGCGAAACGCCCCCGTCCAATGAACGGCGCTGAGTTGTCAAACATTTAAACCAAATTTTCTTAAAACAACTTGTCCAACCGTCCCATAGGCCTCCCCTTTGAGAAACACTGATTTAACCTAAATTTGAGACACCAGCAAAAGAAGAAATAAAGATAGACTTTTTTTTCTATTCCAAAGAAAAACGATTTTATTCACACAAATATGCAACCGAAGGGTTTAAAGTATCAGTAATGGTAAGGCTGTTGACTGGCAGAACACAAACATGGTTTAAAGAGTAAGCTTGGCAGGAAAGAAATGTGCCTTTAAGCAGTACAAAAACAGCAAAAACTGGAAGGTGCAGTTATGTACAGGTTGACGCAAGAAAAGCAGGACAAAAATGGCTTTATCGATCGCATTCCCACCTGGAATCGATTTTTGTAATTTTTTCAAGACTTATACACGTCCTGATACCGTCGGTATCTACATATCAAATTTGAGCGCAATCGGATGGAGGATGCCCGAAATCCGAGAAGACACACACAGAGACAGACAGAACGGATTTTATATGAGATAATGAATAGGGATAATTATACTTCGTATATAGCACAATTATTTAGTGTGTGTGTATATACACACACATGTTTGTTTATAGTACATTGAAGTCGGTCGCAAATAAAATGACGCGGCTTTTTGAGTCAAGAGAGTTCCCGGTGTTTGTGGTTTCGGTAGGTGTGTTGGTTGAACAGTCGATGCCCACAACCATGTGTATGCATCTATTCGTGTAAAGTATCCCAGATGTAGAATCTTTGGAATGTCTTACAACTATGTTTGTATGTAAGTCTCTTCTATTTTTTAATTATTATACATCTTCCACTGAGGAGGGAGCCGATTTCAATCAAAGATACAAGGCTCCATCTTTGGGATGTAGTTAACACAGACAAATTCACATTTGGAACTTAAGAAAAGTCTTGCATATTTTTACTGTTCCACTCACAGATTGCACTTGTAATGTACGAATTAGCCGGTCGTTTTCTCTTTCTGAAAATCCCAGTTTATCCAGATTCTCCTTTAAGCATTTACTAACAAAACCTCATGCTCCAATTATTATTGGTATGAATATGAATTCATAATCTGCATATACGAGAAGCTGGAGGTTTCGAATAACCTCTTTTTCTTTAATTTTTAAAGAGATATTTATATCTGCTGGGTAGCTGACCTTTATGATGGTACATACCATTGCCCCTCTGTCCCAAACAGCAATATCCGGCCTGTTATGCTTACATTTGACAGACGTCTTGGTGGGAATATTCCACCAGTATTCCTTCAGTTGGTGTTTATGAATGTATTCCATAACAGACGGATTTTCTAAGTTTATTTCAGCACAGTCTCTTTGTGGATGGGATTGTAAATAGTTTTAGCAACAACATCGTGCCACATAGGGAGGTGGTATCGTAACGACATTTTAGGCCAGCTGCTAATCACATGCGTAATGTCTTCCACAGAAACATGGCATAGCCTACACATGCAGTTGTACCTTGGGATTACAAGAGCGTCACTGTCTCTCTTGCTCACCAGGTACTTTGTGGCAATCGCCTGTTCCTGGATTGCAAACGCATAACCTTCAAAGTGTGATGTGATGTAGTTGTCTTGTGTCCAAGAGAGGCTGCGCTTCGTGTCAGTTCTACTGTCTTCTTTAAAATTAGAAATTCGTGATTTGTAAACGATTTGGCTGCTATTTCTCGTAGATCAAGCAACTCTATAGAAGCTGCGTTCATTTTTTTTTCTCGGTGTCATTGAAGGACCTTTTTGAACATATGTTCTGGTTAGATGATGTGAAGTTGCTCATAATCGGGAAAAAAAAATCAATATTTATTTGACATTTTATGTAGCCAATCCAGAATAACACACTAAATTGACCGCCTTATATTATTTACACTTTATTTTATCCCAGCAGAATCTAAGACGATGCGAATTTAAAGCTGAATTTAAAGCCGGAAAGTATATGTTCATTAACTTCAATATATTGCATCATATAATGAGACCTGCTATTTTGATTGCTTTCATTTCATAATCTTGGCATTGTAGTGACATATTGTCCATCAAATGTTCGGTCTAATGGAAAATGTACAACACCAAATTTGAAAGCTAAACAAAGAAATTTTATAAAATCGATAAACTGTAGAGGATAATATGAGAAATTACAGAGACAAATAAATATTTAGAGCTGTAAACTGTTTGCCAGTCTACAAGAAGTGATGTATTACTACTAAAAACAGCGACCATTCTTGTCTTAATTTTGCTTCTAGTTAAGTCATTGAGAAATAATATGTTCAATAAAACAAAACCTGTTGTGAATCACCACAAAAAGCTACTTCATACCAAAACAATATTAGAAAATCTCATAATTCTCTAAGCCATTTAAAAGAGCGAAGAATATTGAAGTCAAATAAATTGAAATATCATTGAACGTGTATCCTAAAACGGGTTTCATTGTTTTACAGCATTTGATGGTTTCACACCGCCATATAAGTTATTATATATGAGTATGATCAAGGAGTTTCAGTTTCTGATAGGACACACACGCATATTGTGTGTGTGTGTGTGCATAGTACAAGTGTGTGTGTGCATGGTGCAAGTGTGTGTGTGTGTGCATGGTGCAAGTGTGTGTCTGTGTGTGCATGGTGCAAGTGTGTGTGTGTGTGTACACGCGTATGAGTTTTTTCTATATCATGTAGACAACAGTAAAAAAAGGTTTTAGTATATGGGTAAGTTTTCATTTTTTGGTGGGAAAAATCTATCGGATTTTAAAAATTTATTATTCTTAAAATGTCGAGAAGTCTCTGCATGGATGGGGAGAATTTGAGCAAACCGTGCGAAAATACAAAGAACCAGCCAATAGACTTTTCCACGAAGAAATCTAAATACAAAGCTACACGAACACCGCAACAAATTCCTGAAAAATATTAAAATGTAATATTAATCCAAATACAGAACTTGGCAGATTAGCATTAAGTCCTCTTTTGCTAAGTATCGTATTTAATCCAGCCGGAATAAGCCTTACTTTTTATCCATCGAGCAGCGGGTGGGGTCAATAAAACAAAGTAGCATTCAACTACTGGGGTCAATGATATCGACTGATCCTCTCTCCTCAAACTGTTGTCCTCCTATCAATTATTATTATTATTATTATTATTATTATTATTATTATTATTATTATTATTATTATCAGGAAATAATTAATTGCGACAGGAGCAGTACGGATACCGAAAGGTAATATTTATCCCCACTTAAAAAGTGGATGTTGTGTTAGAACACAAAATACTGTGTTAATTATCATGAGAGGACCTCTCATATGGACTTGTAGGGCAATGTAAGCACTCGAGTTTATACTGCTGACGAAAGATTTTGCTACTGCTACCACTACTGCTTCTGTCGACATCATTATTATTAAGACGGCAAACCGGCACAGTTGTTAAGCAGGCCAGGCCAAATGCACAGCGGCATTTGTTCTACATTCAAACACACATACACATATCTATTAACAACGAAAGCAATATATATATGATTACGCGTTGTTAGCAGATATGAATTAACATGACGGCCTACTACATAATGTGGTAATCTCAATGCAGATCCAGTGACCCAATAACGGACCTATGGGCATTCATTAGTTAGTGCTTGTCACTACCAAAATTCTTTCCGTAGTTTTATATGAAAGAATTACTTTAAAGAATGGGAAAATAAAAATTTTAGTGCATGCGTGTATATTTCAAGTGATGCAACAATTATGTGGCACGGACACCGCTATAAATTACTGTATTTAAATTTATGCTAATCTTATATGCTTCCTTTCGACATCCGTTAAAAGCTGATGAGTGAGAAGGCTAGCGTGGTGACCTAAATATCAGCGAATTTTTAATAACGTATGACCCATGTATTTCAGAAAGAAATGTTTCAATCTCAAAATACTACCCCACCTTATTTGAAATGAGTGTGGAGTGGGTAGATCTCACACAATCATTGAGCGCTCTACAGATTTAAAGAGTTGTTTTATTACATAACCTTACTGGACTTTTCAGTCATGATAAAGCATGCAATTGTCGAGATAAAAAGTTTAGTGTCATGAAAATATTAATCTGTTGAAGTACTCTTTAACTAAAGTATAAGACGATCAGTGCATACAAACAGAAATCAAAATGAAAGTCGACATAAAGCTCTCTCTACCAAAGATGTCATCGGTTCTACGGGTGGTGTTTTATTATTTATTTTAACCGCGAAAAATTAGTTAATAGAACGATAAACAACGAAATTATTTCAAATTTAAGATTATGTTCAATTAGAAAATTACTAATTGTAAATCTCACAAGGAGAGATATTCAGCAACAGTACTTTGGAGTAAGGATTATTTGCTAATATTAGATGGCAGTCCTGGTTTAGGACGAATGTTGCTGTAATTTAGCCCCAGGAGACATCGTCTCCAGCTAGCTACACGACATGATCTGTGTCCTTATATTTTCGAACAAAGGAATCTAGCACCACCACCCACTACTCAGCTCAACACAATATCTGTGTATCGCGATGAAGAGAAATAACCCGGAAATCGC
Source organism: Octopus sinensis (assembly GCF_006345805.1). Classification (NCBI taxonomy): domain Eukaryota; kingdom Metazoa; phylum Mollusca; class Cephalopoda; order Octopoda; family Octopodidae; genus Octopus; species Octopus sinensis. The sequence goes on from NC_042998.1 coordinate 38,752,556, forward strand.
GATACACAGATATTGTTTTGAGCTGAGTGGGGGTGCTAGATTCCCTTGTTCATAAATATAAGGACACAGATCGTTTCGAATAGCCAGCTGGAGACGATGTTTCCTGGGGCTAAATTACAGCAACATTCGTCCTAAACCAGGACTGCCATCTAATATTGGCAAATAATCTCTATTCAATTAGTTCGCTAATTGGATTTAGTTACAGTAATTTCCTATCAATTGTTTATCTGTGCAATTTGTTAAATAACATTTCGAATTTATCATACCTGCTAATTTTTGTGCGGAATGAAATATTCAATTGAATACTGATGTTCCTGCTTAGGGTCCTAGTTCTTAGACTTCTATTCTAAGAGCGTTGACGAAGTAATTACCATTAGTGGCAACAACACTTTTATTAAGTAGGCCAGAATAATGTTGGTACTTTATAATTATATATCAACCTCAAGTTTTTTTCTCTTTTCTTTGTATTATCAGTTCATGAAATGCAAGTATTTGAGCAAAACCACAACTTACAATTACTGAAATTAATTTAATACGTAGGAGGCGTGGCCCAATATATTATCTTAAATTGTCATGGAAGTTTGAAGAATTGTAAAATCCTGTCGAATGATATTGCTAAATTAATTTACAATTCTTAAACTATAAATGATGATTGATAAAAATACCTTGTCAAGTTGCAATCGGAATTGTTACTCTATTCTTAGAGTTGTTTTATCTTAAAGAATGAATATTGCCCAGCATTCGTCACATTACTGAGGGGCCCTTTTTGTGAAAAGAAGAAAACGTTCTGAAAAGATGCGGTCAAAGCAGAACTGTAAACGTTTGGTATAATTTGGTGTTTAAAACTACAGTCTTTTCGCTTTAAGTTTTAGCTGTCTTTAGAAATATTATTTGTATTATTTAATATTCACCTCAAAATTATGTTCCGATTGCTTTGACCAAGCGAGGAGGCCAGCATCCCCAGCCCTTAATTGGAAGGCCATTCTGTTACACCTATTTACACCTGATTGAACTGGAACAATGACAAAATGAAGTGTTTCACTCAAGAACGCAAGGCACTGCTCACTCCGGAAATGGAGCCCACGGTCGAAGGATCGTGAGAGCAACACCCTAACCACTAAGCCACTTGCCTTCATTTTATGTCACTATATCATTCAGTAAAGTCGGTCGTCACGTTGAACTTTGACACTGCTGGCTTTGCCGATTGAATTATCAGCAAGTGTTTTATGTGCTGAGACTTTGAAGTTTCCGCTGTAGTTACCTTAAGAAAACTTTATCCTATGTTTTCAGCTCTTCCTAAAATCTTTCCGATGTACTTCTTTTCTGTTCTTCTTTCAATTAAGTCTTAGTGTTGCTTCATATAAAACAAAAAAAAAACACTGCTAATGCTATAAATGTAGTTTTTATGTTCTAACAACTTTTGGGCAGATTTACCTTTTGTGAAGAATCTATGAAGTATTTATTTTACTACTTTCTCACACGGTTCTGATAATATGTTTTGTTGCTTATTGTAATTTCGTCAGAAAACCCCCTTAAGTAAGTGATTGTTTCAGAAGCTCATCTCCCAATGGTCGTGACGTGTATTAATAAGATAAAGAACATCGTTTACGTAGATAACAACTTCGAAATAAACACATATAAATCATAACATAAACAGACAAACTGTGCTCGCATTAGAACCAAATTGTTCTCATGAGAAGAGTATACACAAGAGACTGTTCATCTGTTTATGATTAACTGAGCTGTGTGCTGTACACATCACTTCAGTGATATCTTGCAAGCCATCGTTTTATCTTGCTTTTACGATGCTTTACTAGTATACACAAATAGTAATACTTCACATTACTGGATCGTTTACGACGTATTTTACATCGCGTTGTGTCTATTTTATGAATGGATGAGTGAGTCGGTATTCATAGTAAATCTTTCATGCTTCCGCTTTATGTTGCTTTTTAATCGTTAATCAATAAGCATAAACACTGTTGAATAACAGTACTTTAGCAGGAAGTTCCGTCACCATACACCCCGACGAGTCAGAAGACTGAAAACCATTTCACCAATAGTATATCTACTTTATATGATAGCTTCCGTAGCCCGTAGCTCTGTTGGCGGGAATTCGAATTATAACACGGTCGGTGATTTAGGAGTCAATTTATCAGATATGTCAGGAGACACAAAATGCTTTTAGTCTGTATCACTTTAGTGCTATTTAGCTAGTGTGTTTGTAGAAACTATATGCAGGCGTAGGAGTGGTTGTGTGTAAGTAGCTTGCTTATGAACCGCAGGGTTCCGGGTTCAGTCCCACTGCGTGGCACTTTGGGCTATAGTCGTAGATTTACTAGACGGAAACTGAAAGAAGCCCGTCGTATATATGTGTATGTGTATATATATATATATATATATATATTATATATATATATATATGTTTGTGTGTCTGTGTTTGTCCCCCCCAACATCGCTTGACAACCGATGCTGGTGTGTTTACGTCCCCGTAACTTAGCGGTTCGGCGAAAAACCGATAGAATAAGTACTAGGCTTCCAAAGAATAAGTCCTGGGGTCGATTTGCTCGACTAAAGGCGGTGCTCCAGCATGGCCACAGTCACATGACTGAAACAAGTAAAAGAGTATATACAAGTTCCAATATCATGAGTATATACGTATACGTTTCCACTCTAGAGGCACAAGGTCCGAAATTTTTGGTGGGAGGCGACCAGTCGATTAGATCGACCCCAGTACTGATACTTAATTTATCGACCCCGAAAGGATGAATGGCAAAGTCGATCTCAACGGAATTTGAACTCAGAACGTAAAGACAGGCGAAGTATATACATACACCCATCCACACGCATACACATTTAGACAGACAGACAGGTAGAAAGATGCGCGAATATGCTTGCACCAGAAATTAACAAAATTAGACAAGTGTCAGAATGCTAAACTGATGTAGTCATTGTTTCTAGAATATATGGAAGCTCAGAGCAGTTTGTTTACTTATATATACTGAGACACAACACGAAATGAGTCATTTAGGCATATACAATACGTACGAAGCAGTTCATTGAGCCACAGAAACACTGACATATAAACATATACATACGCACAGACTCCGACATCGACCTAAATGCGCAAATTAACTGCAATATTTTCAATTTTATCATTGGAGTTCAGTGACCGAGATAATAAAGTAATCATCAAACAGTTTCCAATCACATGCTTCTAGCAAGTCCCTCTCGCCCCCGCTCTCTCTCTCTCCCTCTCTCTCTCTCTCTCTTTCTTTAACTCTGTGTGTGTGTATACATATATATATATATATATTATATATATATATATATATATATATACATATATATATATATATTATATATATATATATACATATATATATATATATATATATATATATACATACATATATATATATATATATATATATATATACATATATATATACATATATATATATATATATATATATATAATATACATATATATAATATACATATATATATACATATATATATACATATATTATATATACATATATTATATATATATATATAACATATATATATATACACATATATATATATATACATATATATTATATACATATATATATATACATATATACATATATATATATATACATATATATATATATATATATACATATATATATATATATACATATATATATATATATATAATATATATATATACCATATATATATATATATACATATATATATATATATATATATTATACATATATATATATATATATATATATATATATATATATATACATGTATATGTATGTATGTATGTATGTATACAGAAATACGCAGTAACGATAATCTTGGCTTAGTGGGGAGGGATGCAGTAGCGGTGGTGGTGGTGGTGGTGGTGGTGGTGCTACTGCTGCTGCTGCTGGCGAGATTTTGATGTTGTACACCACTGAAATCATTATCTTCCAGCATCATAGACAGCGTAAATTAGACCGACGAGGCGCATTCATATGAAACGTTCATCGACAGCCTACTTTGATCTCAATTTCGTAGTGTTTGTTTTTGTTTTCTTTGTTTTAATTATACAGCTCTCGAACGAGTGTTCTCATTTTTGCTCTCCATTTTCTGTGGTAGATGTATATCGTTGCTCGATTTTATCCCTACCCCGACTTTGGATATATTTAGCAAATTCACTCTGTATAGACACACAGATCCCACATCAGCCAGTTTTCTTTTCTGTTCGCAGACTCTTGCCTGTTCATGCTGGGTATCATCAGCTCTATGAATCCCACCTGGCCGCGAAGGCCCGCAAATATTAAGGATACTATTCGTTTTTGGTTATCTTTTAAATAATCTCAGGTAATGAATGACACAAGTGCAATAGACTTCATATGAAGGTTGAAAATGGTGTCAAGCAGTACATCAAATGAAATCTTTTAACTCCGATTAGTTCAGGTCGAAATAAATACGCAGAAATAAAATAAAATACATAACGAAATACCCACCAGAAAGAAACCTGCGAGCGTATAAGTATGTCCACAATGACACAGGCACTCGAACAGGTTCAGCTATGTGCACTTCACACACACATGTATATCATGTGATTAGTGTAACTAGTAGCACGGAAAGACGACGAAGGAACACACGAAAGACAAAAGAAATCGGACACACACAGGACGTGGTGGACCATGGTCACCTTGGTTAGGTGTCAGCTAAAAATCAATTCTGTGCCATTGTCGATAAGATTGTTCCTCTTGGTGGCGTCAAAAGCAAAACACTTTTGAGATAAGTGAGCGGACAGAATGAAAAGCATTGAACAGGGAAGAAAACATAAATATACATAATGTGATGCTCTGCATGTTGCACGAGTGTGGGTCGTAGATGCTGGATACCAGATATTTTCCTAAAGGTTCATTCAAATTGATTTCTGTTGTATTCATTCATTTGTTAATATAAAATAGGGGTTGCTTGCACCTTCGTCAATACTGTAAACTATTAAACCCAACTTCTCAATTCCAACTGCAAATGTACAAAGATGTAGTTAATCAATTTCAATCTCTGTTACAAAATGTTATCGGTGGCCAACCCACACTTGTGTCTTGTAATTATTGTACGTGGAGTATAAGCAATTTGTTTTTAATTTAAAGCATGCTACTGCATCTGACATGTATTGCTACGGCAGATGTAGAACAGAAACAAAATGCTGCTTCGAATAAGTCGTATAGAATTTACTATTCCACTTTAAAACATACAACTGTCCAAAAGATGCTATATGTATTCATGGACGATTTCTTTAAAGGTGAAGAACGAAAAGCAAATGTGTGCACGGAAGAAAATCGATTGTGTGACGTTTCCATATTGAAATGTTACTCATATTTTTATACTAATTTCAATTGATTGTTTACTGACAGCACTTTCATTTCAATTTTGATTTCATAAAATTTTGTTCGCTCACGTAATATTTAGCTCTCTCTTAAAGCTGTACGTCATTATTAAATAAATAAATAAATAAATAATAATAATAATAATAATAATAATAATAATAATAATTTTTCTCTGCACTTTACAAACTATTCTTAACGAAGATATCTTTGTGTCATAACAGTCTGGTTTCCTCTTTTCTTTATATCACAACCATTTATGCCCACATCTATCTATTGGCAGTAATTTATTTTGTAGCGTACTGAAAGTTTATGGATTCCTTCGAAATGTTTTCCCAGAATATTGCTTCAAAAAAATAAATGTCTACGCACTACAAATGTGCAAACAAGAAATAAAAATTACTTAGATTAGATTCGGAAGATTTGTCAGGAATGTTTAATTGGATGATACACTAGAAGAAAAAAAGAAAGAATAGAGGTTTAACTAATATGAAGCGATTACGTCCTTAATTGTTTACACGTAGGTATAGATACACTTGCACAGATTCAAGAAACAAATTTTACGTAAGATGTGCATTTATTTTGAATGATTTCACTTAAAGGCATAGCGTTTGTCTGCACCAGGTCTGTAAGGAGGAACATTGTTGACTTACTTTGCTTAGAGCATTCAAATTATCGACCAAAAATGAATTTATTGTGAAAGCTATCTCCAGTCTTATTGAGAATAGTATCTAAGAACAAAAGCGTATAGTCTGTCTGTTGGTCGTCTATACTCCTCCTCTGGTGTGACAAAATTTAATATAAAATTCAATATACAATAAATGTTTAGAAGACTTTCAATTTTCCTGGGTGCGGAAAAACTCGCAGAAATAATCAAAACCCAACTTCCTCATAATGTGAGTCAGGAAACCCGAGCTTGTAGCATTTTTGTTTGTTTGTTTTTTTTTCATTTCTCTTTTTTTTATGTAAATGGCAAGTGCAACTTAACGTCTCTTCTCAGATACAGCGGTGCAATACGATAAGCCAGAAGTAGTGTGATGATATAAATTGAAATAAGACTTGTTCATCTTTCTCGGACTATGTACCAAATCGTTGGGAGGCGTGTTAGTTGTTATAGCTTTATTTACACTGAAAAACTTGTACCCGTTCTTTCATAAGCAGTCGCTACATGTCTACCGAAAATATAAAATTATATTATTCAGGAATTTGTCAATAACTGTGCTGCAAGCCAAGGGATATCTATGACTTACGTCACATAAACGTAGTTGTGTTTTTTTTCTTTCTGATATATCATAGATTTGTACATCTGATTCTAACATCATTCATCTTCACATCAAAGTGACGCACCTTTATCTGAATATTATAATGTCCATTATCGTGATTATGCAACCAGTTTTGTAAGCATTTTCAAGAACCAGGAATCAAAAGTGATTTACAGATTCAGCGGAATGATATCTCGCCATTTTACGTTATACTATCCTTCTCGATAAATGTTAGATGTTGAAGAGAGCCAAAAAACAAACGAAACCCAACAAAGGCTCACATATAGAAATACATGTTTACATATAATAAGATAAATATGTATGCATAATTCCTCTTTCCGAATTATTTTAAGTGAACGTGGTCTTTGTCCTAAAAATAGTCTGATTTTGGGATCAAGTCTGAAGTTTTTGTTTTCTTCTAAGTTTATCAGGTAAGTCTCATTGTTGGAACCTATTTCTATCCAGAGATGTTGTTTCTGACTACACTGAAACATACCAACTTATGGTAACTATTGATTACTGGTTACTCTAAACCAAGAAGAGATAAAGTCGTTTAGATAAGGCATAATACCTGTGAAGGGATAATAAACTTCTACACCCTGGCTGGACTTGTTGATAACTATGTCGAATCGGTTAAAGAATGTTTATATTGTATGAGCGAAGCAGACAAAGAAATCTCACATCCTTGCAAGAAGAATCTACTGTAGAACAAAAACAACTTTAAAATCCAACAAGAGATGTTTAAATATGCATTTAAAGATGTCTGAATAATAAATTGATAAACCCACAATGCTTATTAGTTTCAACATGATAACCACACTTACGTACAATGAAAAGTTCTTTGTTAGTGTTTCATATTTTAAAAATATGCTGACATCTGTCTGGCATTTATACAAATATACTAAAACACATATTCATTGAGTCACGCACAACAATCGACTGCAATAAACACTTAGCATGGAAAGAATGCCATAACGTATAGGGCCAAAGCAAATGGCTGCAAGAGAGAAGGCGAATATATATATGTATGCGTTCCAGCTCACGTGTGTGTGTGTGTGTGCATGTGCGCGCGTATTCCATCTCAGTTTATTAAATATAAACTTATTCTCGATATTAACCGAAATAACGCCATCCGGGCAGTTTCCTGCAACTCACTAGATAATTATTTACGCATTTCATTCCCAATTTCTCTAATTTTTCGCATATTTCCCATCTAATTTCCTTTTCTATACTTTATTCGTCTTATACAACTCACTCGCTCACTCATTAAATATCTCATTATGTTATCGCAGTTTTAATCTCCGTCTTTTAATCGAACTCAAAGGTAGTCTTTAAATTAAGCTGTGTATTATGCTAGAAATAGTTGCGTTCACATGGATTTATTGTAAGGCGTCTGTCATACCAAGAATTCATCGCTGAATTTCAGGTTCCCCATTCAACCTATCTCCCGGTGAACTAACATCATCTTCAGATTCTCGAGGGATAGAATGAAAGAAGACATCATTCTACTTAATACAATTTCAGATTACCCACCCTCAAATCTTTCCCTGAATCTTCGTCGCCTTGATGATAAATAAAAGAATTGTTATTATTATAATTATTATTTTATTGTCTCTGCATAGCTTCTAACGCTGGAGATTACTATGGTGTCAGCTGTGACTCTAAGGTAGCACGCCTTATTTTTTGAGCACCATCCGGAGTATTTGAGCGGTTCCAAGCAGTACTGTTTTCTGCAAGTGCTCCACCCTTATTGCAGCTCCTATTTGTTCTATGTATTTCTCAAGATTTCTACTCACTGTTCCCAGGGCTCCGACAGTTATTGGTACTACTACCACCTTTTTCAGCAGCCACAACTGCTTAACCTCCCAAGCTAACCTGTTATATCTATCGACTTTTTTTTCTTTTTATCGCATACCTTGTTGTCAGCTGGACATGCTGTCATCATCGTCATCATCATCATCATTATTATTATTATTATTGAGTGAGAGAGCAGTGCATGCCAGACAGATAACACTTTCGTGAAGATGTGCGCTGTGCCCAATAAGGCTATTATTATTATCATTATTATTATTATTATTATTATATTATTATTATTATTATTATTATCATTATTATTATTAATTAATGCAGCGATCTAGCAGAATCTTCAGCATGCCTGCAAAATGACTAGTGATATTTCGTCTGAGTTCAAATTCCGCCAAGGTCGACTTTGCCTTTCATCTTTCCGGGGTCGATAACATAAGCACCAGTTAAGTCCCGCAGTTGATGTAATCGACTATGCGGGACTTAACTATGTAATCGACTTCGAAATTGCTGGACTTGAGCCAAAATTCGAAATTGTCATTCTTATTAGAACTGGCAGAATCGTTAGCACAACGGGCAGCATGCAACAGAGGGAGAGAGAGAGAGAGAGAGAGGGGGGGAAGAAAGAGAGAGAGAGAGCGTGTTAGGTACATATGTGTAAATCTAAAAGATATTGAGCGCACGCTTGGTTAATGTCGAAAAGTCGCATTTGAACTGTAAAAATATTTTTTTATATCATAAAAGTATTTCCTTTGCTTTTAAAATTTACGAATATGTTTAGTTTCGCATATAAATATCTTTCGTTTGCATTTAAAGTGTTTGTATCAATATGTTTTGTTTTGTATAATATATATTTCGATCGCCTTTGAAATGTATAAATGTACTTTGCAATCGCATTTCATCTTTAATAAATTCGAACTGAAATAACAGTTTTCAATTATCACTAAGTAAAACAAACAAATGCTTCCAAATGCCAACGCAACATATATATTTATACACTTCAAATCAAGCGAAACATGTCTATAGCAAAAAAAGAATTATTAAAAAAATGTTTTTATTAAAAGAATTGCGGACTTATTTTCTCTGATGTTTATATTTTAACGACATCATAAAAAATGGTAGAGATGTACTGGGGGAAAAAATATCATATTGAAAAACTTAGTTAAGTTTTAAGTTGTGGTTATATAATTTCTCTTATTTTCCCGTCGATATACATATTTATATGTTTTAGCATCAATAACCTCTATAAACATACAGCAACATATGTACAGAGATGGGAAGTGGTGTTTCTTTTATTCTTGTTCATCTTATGAACCAAGATAACAGAGAAAGTGAAGATTTTAGCAAAGGAATAAATAAATTACAGGAAATATATGAACAAAGACACGGAAGGAGAGAACGGACCAAGACGTCATAAAAGGCTATTACGCAGTGTAAGATTTGAAACAAAACACTATCTCCCTCAGAATTAAAATTCATCGCGTAGTAGGTACAGGTGATCTCAAAAGAGAACCTCCTTCACCTCGGTTCGCTGATGCTCACACCTATTCGCTCCACCCTTAGGTCTAAGCTTTGCCAGCTTGAGAGATTGACGGACAGGCTGAACGGGATCGAAGCCCAACCAGCACTGCTTCTGTTAAGGGACTGCTTCGCCACGCTGGAGCTAGTGTATACCCTCCGCAGTGCCCCTTGCTACAGTCACGTAACTCTCCTCACAGTTTTCGACGCCTCTTTCGAACGGGCCGCCGAAGAGATACGCAGCGTTCAGTTCAATGACACCGGATGTCAACATGTCACCTTACCCATCAAATATAGTGGCCTCAGCCTTCGATCTCTGTTCGCATTGGCCTTGTCGGCTTTTCTTTCATCGGTGACCTCTTGTATTGCCCACATCAACAGGGTTCTCCACAACAACTGAGGCATCTGTGATTGAGGAACGTGAGGTGGCCTATGCAACATGGAACCAGCTCGGCTTGCTCCCTGCTGATGTTCATCCCCTTCTCTCCTCTGTGGACGTCTGATCCTCTCAAAAGAAACGACACACCATCCAGTGTGGCGTGATCTCGGACGATTTAGTGCGCCGGCTTAACCAGCACCGTCTTACCTGTTTCCGCTCAACTCCCAAACCGCTGGGCTCAGCTCGATAGCGGGTGACTGTCACTCTGCTCGATAGCGAGTGTCTGCGCATCGGCGTTTCCGTGAGGTTCGCCCCCCCCCCGATCTGTGAGCTTCATGAATGCCGCCGCGGACCCACTGTGAAGTCTTTCGGCCTCCACCCACTGTCATGCCGCCATTGTGCTGGCCGACCCCCATGCTGCCTTTAACAAGATCATAAAACATGGCCTAGATTTCCCTTCACAACATGTGACGGCGGAGCTAGACCAAGGGGCCGGTAATAGGAATGACGGTGTGACAATTTTCCTTCATCTGGGATGTCACATGCTGTGACACCTTTTCCGTCTTTATGCTCTGAGTTCAAATTCCACTGAGATCGACTTTACCTTTCATCCTTTTGCGATCGATAAAGTAAGTACCAGCTGAACACTGGGGTCGATGTAGTCGATTTGCCCCTCCTCCAAATTGCTTTGTGCCAAGATTTGAGACCAATCACATACATCGACTAGATACGCTCCCTTGATTTATAACGTTGGATGTCATTTGTTATTACAACTTCAGAACGAGCCTAGAAAGTGGATAGGAAAAAAAAGAAAGAGAAAAGTAGCGTGCCAGCCAGTTGGTGATATAAGCTACAAGTGTATTACCGGAGAAGTCGTAGATGTACGCATGGCAATTTATATGTTAAAAACTTTCTGGTTAAAAATGTTTCTGCATAAGATTAAGAAAATATGGAATAGAAGCAATGGTTATCGATTCTTGAATTTAGGATATATTCACTTCTTGTATCGTTCAACATTTAGAATCATTTAGTTTTTTTTTTTTTCGGGACAAGCTGTTCTTCACATCTGTTTCCATTATTATACACACGTATCTACATTAATACGTATGTGTGTGTGTGTGTGTGTGTGTGTGTGTGCATATGTGGAGATAATTAAATACAGATAGCACACATGGAATTATATATATTATATAACGCTTCAAAAAACCGTTAACAATTGCAGCGTGGAAGGTGTTTATAGGCCATTTAAGAAACGCACAAAAACCGTTGGATTCACTTCAACATTTAAATTGAATTTGGCGAAATATTTTCGTCACTTTGAGACCTGTTCACTGACAAAATTCCGTGATGCATCAAGGAATTTCATCAGTGAACAGGTCGCGGTCTCAAAGCGACGAAAATATTTCGCCAAATTAAATTTAAATGTTGAAGTGAATCTAACGGTTTTTGTGCGTTTCTTAAATGGCTTATAAACACCTTCCACGCTGCAATTGTTTTCGTTCCAGTACACGATCTCAGATCAGGTCACTTGCTATGCAAGTACATCTCCGTGACAAATAACCGATGTTTTCTGTATTTCTTTAATACTGCTAAATGGAAAATAGTCCACAATGCTTGCTTTTGCCCTGGTTCGACGCCAGTCGTTTAACTGCACGCAATACATAAATGGAGTGTGGAACGTACCAAGCTTGGCCTACGCTTGCAGCTCATATCTTATACACATACACACATACACACATATATACATATTAATTTTTGGTTTTATGTTCTGTCATATAAATCAAAGGTAGGACAAAAAGAACATAAGTGGAATCGAACAAAACACAAGCTGAAAAATAGACGATAACATAACATAAGCGATAACAAGCAATAACAAACAACAAACGAGACAGAAAGAGGATACAGAGACCATTTGCAGAAAATTTCCTCATCACTCGGTTTCTGGAAAGTAATTATAGTTTCACATCTCTTTAAAACTGGGGCTATTCGAATCTAGCAATGTACCAGGGATTTAAGCGAAAAGCATTGAGCCTCTGGGAGAAGCAAACGACTGTATACAGAAACAAAATAAAAAACGAAAACAAAGCACACAGAAAGTAATAGTACATTACCATAGGAATGGAGAAATAAGAGAAAGGGGTCTTTCGACTGTCGGACGAATGTAACGCTATGAAATAATGAAAGTGCAGCAGAGAAAAACAGAATTGTGCATAAAATTAACCAGCAGCTTTCGGCTAAGCAACAATAGAAAAATAATTCTCACACACACACACATTTATATATAAATTGGTCAAAACAGCTTGATTCGGATACGTTGCTACTTCAAGTTCCGAAGCTCCTTTCGGAGCCTTTCTCGTCGAACTGGTAAGAATGCAAATGACTGGAGATGTACATGAAGTCTAAAATAGCTACCAGTAGATGGGCTGCGATTGGTCAAGGAAGGGCACGTGATATGTCACGATTCATAGTATCGGTAAGCAAACGACAGCAGGTACATGAGCGTGTATATATATATATATATATATACACGTGTACGTGTGTGTCTGTGCGTATTAATGCACACACGTGCGTGCATGCGGACGTGCTCAAACGCGCGCATACACATGCACATAAACTTATACATACATACATACGCACACATACGTATACACGCACATACAGGCGCGTGCGCACACTTGTGGTCATATGTTTACAAGCCTCACTCATTCCATAATCAGACGCACTGTTGACCCTAAATTCCTGTCCAATCACACGACCAGAGGAATTCTTTTTAGTCATGTAATTGCTGTCAATTACTTAGCGACTCTATTAATCGTGGCATCCTGTTTTCTTCCTCGACCAATCGCAGCTCGTCTACTGGTAGCCATCTTGGATTCCTTGTACTTCTCCGGTCAATCGGATTTTTACAGCCTGACGAGAAAGGCCCAGGCCCCGTTTGGGGCATCAAAATCTGAACGCAGAATCCGAATTAAGCTGTTTCGAATAATAATATATGTAACTCCCAATAAATCTGTCGAGTGCCCTTTCTTATGTTTTCCACTCATATATATATATACATATATATATATATATATATATATATATATATATATATATATATATATATATATATATATATATATACATATATATATATACATATGTATGTATATATATATGCATACATACATTCTATGTGAGGAATACCACGTGACACATGTTCCTAAATCTAAGCATGTTAGTACAACAGAAACAACTGTCAGTTTTGTAAAGAGGATTCTACAGTTAAAGATGTGATTTATCTATAAGTATTTTGTGAAGTATTATCAGCCTCAACTATATATATATATATATATATATATATTATATATATATATATATATATATATATTATATATATATATATATATATACACGTGTACGTGTGTGTCTGTGCGTATTAATGCACACACGTGCGTGCATGCGGACGTGCTCAAACGCGCGCATACACATGCACATAAACTTATACATACATACATACGCACACATACGTATACACGCACATACAGGCGCGTGCGCACACTTGTGGTCATATGTTTACAAGCCTCACTCATTCCATAATCAGACGCACTGTTGACCCTAAATTCCTGTCCAATCACACGACCAGAGGAATTCTTTTTAGTCATGTAATTGCTGTCAATTACTTAGCGACTCTATTAATCGTGGCATCCTGTTTTCTTCCTCGACCAATCGCAGCTCGTCTACTGGTAGCCATCTTGGATTCCTTGTACTTCTCCGGTCAATCGGATTTTTACAGCCTGACGAGAAAGGCCCAGGCCCCGTTTGGGGCATCAAAATCTGAACGCAGAATCCGAATTAAGCTGTTTCGAATAATAATATATGTAACTCCCAATAAATCTGTCGAGTGCCCTTTCTTATGTTTTCCACTCATATATATATATACATATATATATATATATATTATATATATATATATATATATATATATATATATATATATATATATATATATATATATACATATGTATGTATATATATATGCATACATACATTCTATGTGAGGAATACCACGTGACACATGTTCCTAAATCTAAGCATGTTAGTACAACAGAAACAACTGTCAGTTTTGTAAAGAGGATTCTACAGTTAAAGATGTGATTTATCTATAAGTATTTTGTGAAGTATTATCAGCCTCAACTATATATATATATATATATATATATATATATATATATAATATATATATATATATATAATATATATATATATATACACATATATATATAATATATATATAGCTGAGGCTGATAATACTTCACAAGCTGTTACTCAGTATTTCACATAACTATTCATTAGACAGTTGTGAGAATTCAGAATAACACAATAATTTATAAATGTTCGTGGAAACCGAAGCTGACTGGGCAACTACTTTTCAAAATGATGGTATGCAGCTGGTCAAGTCAACTGACCGTACCGGAAAATAAAATGAAAATTAACTTGAATCGAAAAGATTAAAAACATGTCCTTGGAACAGTTATAAAGATAAACAGGATGAAATAGACCTTGTCAGAAATAAGATGTTATAAGTGATTAAGAAGCATAAAACTATTTTGAATGCTTGGATGGAATAATCCCTTTTATCAATAAAAAAATTAAGCTGAACCTCGGGGATAATTCTGACGTACTCTAAAAGTAAAAGAAGTAAGGAAATATAAAAATGTTATTCGTCTAATTTGACATCGACAGTTATCACGCCTCCACGTTTCCTATGCTCTTAGTAAATCTCTCAATATTCTCATCAAAAATCAATAAGCTAGGCAAGGATGAGATCAATATAATTCTCACGGCAATTGTTCAAATTCAGCCAAATATCTACATCTAGAAATCAAGGAATGACAATCGATACTCTAACAAATCTTCTGATTCAGCTCAAGTTACGGACTTGGTCAACCTGTTTATACTGTATGAACTTCAAGGAAAGTTTCCAGAAATTCAGAGGAGGTTTATATTGGGACGATGCTTTAATAATTTTTGAAAATCATAACCCCTCTGGCTTTGAAAGGTAGCATAAGAGACTAATTGGATCCTTTCGAAATTAAAATCACGCTCCGTCTCTTTCAGTCCCCAAATATAAATCTTGTTGATGTCAAGTAAGACCAGTGGCCCTCAAATGGGGTACACATGATGTTTGGATACCCGTATAAGATGTTGATGTTGTGTGCAATAAAATGGTTAAACTTCTACAATGCGCCAAATATTTTAACAATTTTGTTTTATACAATTCCTAATAATACTTATTTATAAAAATACAATCATAATTTTTAATCATCGAATGACTTGGGAACCACTACTTTAGACCAAAACAGCATGTGGAATTTTCCTTACCACAAACCAAGCGAAAATTTACGCTACATTCACCGTTTATCTAATCACCCTTGATCCATAACAGACACTGTAATCAGATATTTCCCTTGGAATTTCTAAATCATCTGCAAACGGACAAATTATTTTCAAATGACTAATACCGAATAATACAGGCAGAAACTGGAGAGAAGTGGATAAGATTAATTTCTCAGGATGAACAGGAGGGGAATTATACAAGAATCGTTAAAACGCAGATGTATGCATAGGAGTAAACAATTAATAAAAAATAATCAGAAGCTGTAGAAATATTTTCATATTGATCATAAACTCTTTTAGCACTTTCATTCACATAGCATTTTACAAAATCTGGAAGATTACGTATGAGAGATGTCAGCTGTTTGTTTTCGAATGTCAGCAGTTCAAATATTATTGTTACATTTGTTAGCTGGAGTTTGGTTGTTCGTTTTGACATGGTTCTGTTGTGAGCATAATGGTTGGATAAAGGATGTATATAATGTCACGTGTTTGAAGTTCGGCTTTTGATTCGAGTAAAAGCCGTAACAGTCATTCAGGAAGTGTTTCCATGTCTCAAGAATGAACTTTTTAAAATTTTAACCAAATGATTCTCTACTCCTTGACATGAATTTTCTTCTCAGTAACCAATCAACAAGCCAGCCTATGAGGGTGCTACTATTGTGCTTATTGATAGCTGTAGAATGACAAATTAAAACCAAGAATTTATTGAAATTGATAAAAAGCTAAGCATCTTAAAAAAAAACCTATCCTCAAAACAACCACACCAGAAATCATTTGTTCTTTGCCTCATTCTTCAGCAGACAGCTGAAATTCCACGTGATGTTACACAGAAATCAATGAACAGCTGATCTTTTTTAGACAAAGATTTCACCCAAACCGCTTTAAAGTAGCGACCTTCTCACAAGCTCATCCTTTGTTTAAATATCCACTATTAACACACACACACACACACACACACATGCCTATAAATCTCAAACAACAAACTGGTTCAGTTCTATACTAGATTCTACTGAGGCCTCGAGCAATAAGTTCGATGTTTTCCGTTTATACTCGGCAGATTTGTATTTTAATTTCTCAGCTTTTGTTGTAAGTTCATCTTTCAGCTGATAAAGATTGGAATCTAAGGTTTTAGTTTCAGAGTCTTCAAACTGCTTTCTTTGTTTAGCTTTGACCGTTTCTGATGTTGTGTGAATTTATCTGCGAGAAAGTTCTTCGAAGTTACATAAGAAAACAAAATTTTATTTTGCAAGTTGTAAGCCCAGCTCGGCTCCTGGTGTTTACCTCTGCTCTTATTGTGCACCTCCACCTCCTGGTATCAAGAGGTTTATTTTCATGTCTGCGAGTTCTGCTTTAACAGACATTTTAGTCTCAGCATTAATCCAAAGCGTTTCCATTCAGATCTTACACTTAATTCATATAACTGTTGATTAAGTACATAATTCCAACGCATGTTGCGGGTACAGTCGCCATTGGGACAAAGAAGACAAAGATATGATTAGCCAAGCTGATTTCTCTATCCAGTCACTTTCAGTCTGTATTGGTTTCAAATTTTGGCACAAGGCCTGCAATTTCGAGAGAGGGGGCGGGGCTAATCGGTTACATCAACCCTAGTGTCAGCTGGCAATTATTTTATCGACCCCGAAAGGGAGAAAGGTAAAGTCGCATAAAGACGGACGAAAGGCAGCGAAGCATTTCGTCCGGCCCGGTGATGATTCTACCAGCTCGCCAGCGCAATTTGTATTTAACATTAAATAGACGATGCTGTTTCAAACTATACGGCTTGCAGTTTTACAATTCAATTTCTTTCAATTCCATAAAAATATCCAAGCAAGCATATCGAGTTACCACAGTAGAACAAATGCTTACCTGTCGTAGTTTGTGTGGTTGTGTATATAGAAAGAGAGAGAGAGATTAACAAATATCAGGAAGCAATAAGCGGGAACACGGTACCCTCTAGGAATATATAAATGTGTGTGTGTGTGTGTGTGTGTGCTCGCGCGTATGCATGCGTGCTATTGTGTCCATACTTATGTAGAAATATTTCATGTAATCTTGCCTGAATTCTGTAGCTCAACTTTCCCACTGTGCCTTCGTATATGTCGTAATTACATAAATCCGGATTTTAGACTCACCTCTGCGCTTGTCATGTTACGTACGTACGTGTGTATGTATGTATTTTTATGTATATACGTATATGTGTATGTATATATGTTTACACATATATACATAAATATATGTACGTATATATTTATGTTTGTATGGATGCATGCATGTGTGTGTGTGCAAGCATAGTCAGTTGTTAATATATGTATAGTGAATACCTGTTTGCATAAATACTGGTGCCTGAATAATTGCGCCCATGCAGTTTATTCTGTTGAAAATATTCTAAGCAATAAGTATGAACCCAAATTCAGATCGATAATGTTCGGAATGCACATCACAGTTTTCCAGGTAGAAAGAGAATCCATAAGCAAATCTGCAGCTGTAAATGGCATCGAGATTCAGCCACTGATGACGCATTAATATTTTATAGAACACAGACCAGTAGAAGTTGAGGAAGAGTATCGTTTGAAGTGTTACCCAGTGATACTTTCATCTTGTGTGATTTTAATAGGCAACATTTATCTATTGAGCTCTGATATAATCAAAATCAGTATCTGTGATTTGGCATAAATGTGGAAAATATCGCGCTTTAAAATTGAAAGCAATTTTCCTTAATCCAGTGGTACTTTTGAATCCAAAAGTAACGGCTTGAACTCCTTCCATTTGTCAAATGTACAATTTAGTTCAAATTCGCATTCATTATCTGAAGCCGATAAAGTAGGTCCCTGCAATATATACTAAGGGCAAATCTCCTCATTATAGACACTTTCCATGATGTGATTATCTGTATATCCGATCAAACAAAATTATTATTTCCTGAAAAGAAATGTTAGCTTCATTCACTTTTGAACAGGCGCAATGTATTTAAATGTTAGCCAGCCACATTATATATGGCTTCGTAATTATTTCTTAATAGGCATAATTTAAAGTGAAAATAAGTAACGTTGGTTTCCTTCTCATTAGAAATATCGATAACTGCGATATAGAATTCAGCTGCTCATTCCTTTTATTCTTGTATTGAAATGTAGCGTTCATCTGAAAACGTTTTCTTACGTCACCTAAAAATGAATCAATGAATCAGCTGAGAAATATTTCAATTTATCGAACGATTTCTACTGAGATTTACGTAGTTTATTTGTGAATATCGTCCATTGTATCGAGAGCAGCTCCGATAAAGATATGTCTTATCGAATTTGTTTAATGATTTTCATTAAAATATATCTGAGTAGAAAACCTCAAGCATTCAATCATTATCTTATTTCATCCATCAAAGTTTCCGATCACTTGCCGTTTGTATTCTTTTGCATAATCCTTCCCAGTTTTTTCTAGGATGATTCAAAAAGTAATATCTCTTGGAAAAAAATTTCTTAGGATTTGAGAACATTTTAATCTAAATTGTTCTTTATGACAATCTTTGCACGATGTACCTCAAAGATGAAGTGATATCAATTCAGAATTTTTAATAACTAAATTCAAACGCCACTGGAGTCTTCTTCGTGTTTCATCCATAATTAATTCACTAAGCTGTATCGCTTCCTACTCTTGAAAGTATTGTATATCACAGCCAAATAAATAATTATTAAAAATTAAAATTCAGTAGACATTGGGTAAAATTTGGGTAGACATTGGGTAAAATTTCATAGACATTGGGTATTTCATGGGATATTTCATTGGGTATTTCATTTCTACGATAAGTCATGCATGTGACGATCTAGCATGTATTACAGGATCAGTAAAATATACAGAACTAATACATTAAGATACCGAGTCACTCGGTTACACGCGCAACTGAAAGCTCTTCGCCAATTAAAAATCATTTGCTTTATTAAAATTACAAAATGTCTTCATATTCTCTTGTCTTTATGTTTTATTGTTAGGTATTGTTATTTGAAGGCATCAAGCTGGCTGAAACGTTAGCACGCCGGGCGAAATGCATAGCCGTATTTCGTCTGCCGTTACGTTCTGAGTTCAAATTCCGCCGAGGTCGACTTTGCCTTTCATCCTTTCGGGGTCGATTAAATAAGTACCAGTTACACACTGGGGTCGATGTAATCGACTTAATCCGTTTGTCTCTCCTTGTTTGTCCTCCCTGTGTTTAGCCCCTTGTGGGTAGTAAAGAAATAGGTATTGTTAATTGAATTACTCATCATATACTAATGGGATGTGTTTTATCGATCCTAGAGAAATGAAAGCCAAATTTTATACTAGTGAGAATTAAATTAAAGGCTTTTAGTTCCACAATCCCTGGTTTCTGTCATTCATTTTCTTTTGCCCTGTGAAATAGGATTTCTTATTTTTGTGATATTTAAAGGAAGACTGACAGACTGACAGAAAAATCGCCTTTTTACAGGGTTAGTGAACTTCATTAAATGTTCCTTCGCGATTTATTTCCCTACTTACGAATTTTACCCGCAGAGTGTAACTGGGACTGTCTTTTCCAGACAATTAGGGGATTTGCTTTAAGGAAATATATGACATCTCATTCCAATTTTATAATTATTGCTGCAAAGTAGAAATTAGTAGCCAATAAGATGAGAGCAAGGGAGAGAATGCAGTTCGTGCTACCTTCTGGTCCTCGTGCCAATGTATTATGCTGTATATAAACCCATAATACATACCATTCTGTGAGCTAATTCACCACGTGGCTTCTGTGGTTGAGTTGCAGATTCAGCCCTGAGATACCAGGCATAGGATAGGTCCGCTCCATTTCCTACAAAGTACATTATCCAATGCGTCCCAAACGGTCTTTTGTTTTTTTATATTTGTGAAATATATAGTTGCTTTTTTTTATATATTTTAAGAAGTTTTACCGATCACGTGACAAGTTTTCGAATTCATTCCACATTAAATCAAAAGAAAGACATGTACACAAGTGCAGACATAGTTTAATGTTAAGACCTCGACTTCGAACCTAGAGGTTTCGGGTTCAGTTTCACTGTGTGGCTCCTTGGGTAATTGTCTTCTAATAAGAGATCTGACAAATGCCTTCTGAGTGAAATTGCTAAACTGAAACTATGCAGCAGCCCGTCAAATACACGCATGTGTGTGTGTGTGTGCGCGCGCGTGCGTGTGTGTTTATGTCTATTTCTGATTGTTCCTCTCACTATACTCTCTATAAATTCACACCACTCGACAAACGCTGCAGGATTGTTAAAGTCTTTATTGTGACCTCTTTCTTCTTAAAATATATAAATGGTCTTCGAGCGACCAAACGATTTAAAGTGTTGCCGCAACAAAACGTATTGCAATGACTGAAGTAACGGAATGGTAAAAACCTAAATGTGGATGCGGTTATTTATAGACGTGTTTGATTGCAAATATTGATCCCTATAGCATAGGTGCCAGTCTGACAGAGAATCACACTAAGATTAAATTTCGTCTCCTGGAAGCCGGCTTTTCAATTGTTCCACTGCTAAATTTGTGACAAGTTTTGGCTCAGTCAAGTCGGTTCGCCGAGCACACACACACACACACACATATATACATGTATATATAAGCTTACATGTTTACAAACATATACACACATACATATATATATATATATATATATATATATATATATATATATATATATATATATATATATACATGTAACTCACTGATCTGATTTGAGCCCGAGAGCAGCGGCCATGCTGGGGCATCGCCATTAGCTTTGATACACTTTCACTACTTGAAACCTTCTCCAGTTTTACTTTGAAAACGCCTACATCTACCCCATGTAGGCCTCTCAGGCATTTAGGGAAGATATTGAAGAGCTGCCGGCCCTTGAAATCCAAGTTGTTGCATGCATGCATACATACATATATGTAACTTTTTGGACTAATAGGTATAAGTAGATTAGTGTGCTGATGTAGCCCCAACCACTGGCATGGTTGGGGATACCTGGTGTCATCCACAGTTGGGGTATGTTTCCATTGGATCTACTTCAGGAATTCCGCAGTGTTAGTTGAGATAACAGTAATTGATTAAGTAACCAGAAGATGAATTTGGCATTAATCTTTTACTCTCGCTCAGAGTAAAAGGCAGACTTTATGATGCATGTGTACGTACAGCCATGCTACATGGTAGTGAAACATGGGCCGTGACTGCTGAGGATATGCGTAAGCTCGCAAGAAATGAAGCCAGTATGCTCCGATGGATGTGTAATGTCAGTGTTCATAATCGTCAGAGTGTAAGTACCTTGAGAGAAAAGTTGAACCTAAGAAGCGTCAGTTGTGGTGTGCAAGAGAGACGCCTGCGCTGGTATGGTCATATGACGAGAATGGCTGAAGATAGTTGTGTGCAAAAGTGCTACACCCTAGCAGTTGAGGGAACCTGTGGAAGAGGTAGACCCAGGAAAACCTGGGACGAAGTGGTGAAGCACGACCTACGAACTTTAGGTCTCACCAAGGAAATGACTAGAGACCGAGACCTATGGAAGTATGCTGTGCGTGAGAAGACCCGGCAAAACTAGTCAGGCCATAACCCGTGGCCCCTACCTGGGACATAGTCAGTCCACCTGTGCATACCTTCCTTCTTGTGACACTTGTGAAGACCTGTTGAGGCAAGTGAAAATCAAACAAAATCAAAATAGATGAACATCAATGGAATTTGTATCTTTGTGGTACCAGTGCCGGTGGCACACAAGAAAACCATCCGAACGTGGCCGTAGCCAGTACCGCACCGACTGGCCTCCATGCTGTGGGCACGTAAAATCACCATCCAATCGTGGCCGATCGCCAGCCTAATCTGGCTCCTGTGTCGGTGGCACATAAAAACACCATCCGAGCGTGGTCGTCTGCTAGCCTTGTCTGGCACCTGTGTCGGTGGCACATAAAAACACCATCCGAGCGTGGCCGTTCGCCAGCCTCGTCTGGCACCTGTGTCGGTGGCACATAAAAACACCATCCGTGCGTGGTCGTCTGCTAGCCTTGTCTGGCACCTGTGTCGGTGGCACATAAAAACACCATCCGAGCGTGGCCGTTCGCCAGCCTCGTCTGGCACCTGTGTCGGTGGCACATAAAAACACCATCCGAGCGTGGTCGTCTGCTAGCCTTGTCTGGCACCTGTGTCGGTGGCACATAAAAACACCATCCGAGCGTGGCCGTTCGCCAGCTTCGTCTGGCACCTGTGTCGGTGGCACATAAAAACACCATCCGAGTGTGGCCGTTCGCCAGCCTCGTCTGGCACCTGTGTCGGTGGCACATAAAATCACCCACTACACTCTCGGAGCGGCTGGCGTTAGGAAGGGCATCCAGCTGTAGAAACACTGCCAGATCTGACTGGCCTGGTGCAGCCTTCGGGCTCCCCAGACCCCAGTTGAACCGTCCAACCCATGCTAGCATGGAAAGCGGACGTTAAATGATGATGATGATGATGATGATGATGATGAAAGCCTAATATAAAATCCATCTTCTGATTACTTATATACAAAGAGACAGACAAAACACTTCGTTGTGCTCAAGAGATTTGAACTTGAGTTGGCAAAGAAGCAAATGTAAGGACAATAAGTTTGGCAATTCGATATACAAAAAATATTTTAAATATTTAATACAAAAAATGTACAAGTGTATACATATGCAAACTTCCGACTTACAGACAATAGAAATGATAGCAGGAATTGAGGGGTTGAGTAGGAGTTTTACGAGTCCAACAGCTATTTCTGTGGCTTTGGTGGTCCAAAATAATGATTGTTACTTGATTCTTTGATCGGATAATACTATCCTCAGTCTCCAGGGAAGAGTTTTACATTTGTGGTGTTGACAGAATGGAGTTGTCAAGGCTGGTATTATCCGATGATGGAATCAAGTTACAATCATTGTTTTCTACCACCAAGCACCGGAAAATAGCTTCTGGGCGTGGAAATCTCCTACTGAACCTTTTCAATTCCTTTCTATATTTAAGAGATGAGGAATTATGCACATGATTTACATTCGATATATTTCTATGTAGCTGTATATGTCTTTGCGATTATCGCCCACCACAGTTTGACAACCGGGTTTGGTTTGTTTACGTCTTCGTAATCTAGCGATGCGGCAAAAAGAGGGCCGACAGAATAAGTACCAGGCTTATTACTAGTGGCGAGTAGAAGCAGAAATCGATGGCATTTGATTTCAGCTAAACACCAAAGTACAGAAGAAAATTTTGTTTAGGTCAGTTCTTTTGAGAACTTTTCATTCGTGAAAATGGCACGGGCGTATTGTAAGTCAGAGCGTCAAGGCAAGGAAAGCCGGGAGCAGAGAATTTATTCGATACAGTGCTCTCAACGAAGACAGATGACAAGATGAGAGGAACATAGAAGTGAAAGAAAAAATATGGTGTGATGAAATACAAAAGCGGAGTACATTACTACTAGATTTTTCATTCGTTTGTCCTATGATGCCTTGCTGTCTCGTACAAGTCTGGTGATATGCAACGTATCAAAGAGTGATAAATGCAGACACGGAAGAGTAGGACCACCGAGACACATCCTTTCCAAATGTTCATTGGCTTTGAACATATATATACTTGAAGACACAATTTGATTCTTAAGGTTCCCTTAACTTGTGAAGAACCAGATTGCTTTGATTAACAATGGTACGATGCCGCAGAGAATCCAGCCAGAGATTTCATTACATTCGTTCGTCCAGGACATAAGATATTCTTGAAGAAGAAAGTTCCAGTGAACAAAGAAAACTGGTACCAGACTGACAAATATTCTCCCTCATAGCAGTAACGAAGAGACCAGATATTGTCATCCATTGCGAAGAAATGGAAATGGTAAATGTGGTCGAGCTGATAGTTGCCCACAAAGATAACATGGATGCTATTCGGACTCGAAAGACCAACCAATTACGAACGTTTCCTCGAGGAATGTCACTGGGCCTAACTCAACGTAAAACAAATACCATCATTGCGTGATAGCCAGGCTTGCGGTTGAGAAGGCAAGCCACTTGGTTTGATTAAAATGTGTTGATGAGCAATGGTTAGAAGAATATTGAGTAAATCCTAGCAAGTGGAACCATCTCTGAGTGAGGGAACGGTGCACAATAATGCCGTCGAGAAGATGGCCACGGAACGGCATTCATTCTGTCCGTATCACCCTAGAAGCCTATTACTGTGCGGTATACGAGACATTTTCAACCGATGGCACTTGTATCTCCTAGTTTTTCTTTTCTTTTTTTTTTTGCAAATAATAGATAGATAGATAAATAGATAGACAGACAGATGTAATTAGATTTACATATATGCATTTATACTGAAAATTATATATATATATATGTATGTGTGTGTGTATAGGCGTAGGAGTGGCTGTGTAGTAAGTAGCTTGCTTACCAACCACATGGTTCTGTGTTCAGTCCCACTGCGTGGCACCTTGGGCAAGTGTCTTCTATAGCCTCGGGCCGACCAAAGCCTTGTGAGTGGATTTGGTAGACGGAAATTGAAAGAAGCCCGTCGTATATATGTATGTGTGTGTATATGTTTGTGTGTCTGTCCCCCCAACATCGCTTGACAACCGATGCTGGTGTGCTTACGTCCCCGTAACTTAGGCGGTTCGGCAAAGGGAACGATAGAATAAGTACTAGGCTTACAAAGAATAAGTCCTGAGAGCGATTTGCTCGACTAAATGCGGTGCTCCACCATGGCCACAGTCAAATGACTGAAACAAAACAAGTAAAAGAAATATATATATATATATATATATATATATGCGTGTGTGTGCATATGTATATATGTATGTAACTGCGTGTGTTTGTGTGTGAATGGGTAGTGCGTGTGTTATTTAGATTTTAGTTCTGAAATGTTTGTTAAATAAACAGATTATAAAACAGCAATGTCAATAACGGCAAGAAAGGCAAATGGAAGACCAACAAGAACTATTGCGACAAGAGACGACCAGCCATATGGAATATTGCAACCGCCATAAATGCTTCTTTGCAAAACATCAGTATCGATCGAGTGTATTTGTGTGTTGACAGTAAATCTCATCTCTTTAGCTTGAAACTGTTCACATGTGAAATCAAACAGCACTTGGTTGAAAACTCTACAGATGTATCTTGCTTCTTAAATCAAATTTCCCCAAATAAGACATTTTAGTTTAATATTGAAGATTCTGTAAAGTGACAACCAAGAGATTTTTCACCTAAGTTAATTTGTTACTTAGTGCAATCGGCAGCAAGAACAGAACAGGAATATTTCTATGTGCGTATTGCCATTGGCGTAGGTTTCGAAACAAGATGCCAAATATAGAGTAGTAGACGGATAACGAACGTGATCGGACCTTAATCAACAACGGAAGGCTGAAAGGCAACTTGCAACCGCTGCATTGCATTATAAACACACACACATACACACACACACACACACACACACACACACACACACACACACACACACACACACACACACAGTGTCACACACACACGCTCGTACATACACATGTATATACATAGACCCAAAGGCTGTGTAGCTATTGTACTCTTCAGTGAGTGATGATCAATTTATCGTCTCATCAGACACTGATCCTTACACTCCTAAACGATTAGTCGTAATCAGGGAAGAGGCTGGACTTGTAATTTAGTAGTAAGCTAAACACTCCCCGAGGAGGCCATGTTCTCACTCATTAAGGCGGATCTAGAAGAGCACATTTCGAAAAAATATCCCAATTCCCCAACAACAGAACCAAAACATGACAACCTATGGATTCAACAGGTCAACTGGCGCAAGAGAGCCATACTAGACGGACTGGCTAAGAAGGGGCAGCTCAAGCAACGCTTCAACTACTATGCTACTGAGTGCGCCACTTCTTTCGATATTCAATACTGAACGTATTTATATATACATCTATGTATATATATATATTATATATATATATATATATATGTATATGTATATATATGTGTGTGTGTGTGTAATACAAAAGAGGGGGTACGTATATACTTATACGTATACACGTACATATACATAAGCGCACGCGTGCAAGTGCGCATAAGTGATTTGAATGCCTCTTCTTTTCTGTTGATCGTTGCATGGCAGTAACAGAATGCCTAGACCACATGTTCCCACCTAGAATTCTAAGCACAACAATGAGGCTGAAGTAGGTCGGGTGAAGCGACGGTATATTTAACGCATAATTGGCAAACAGTTCTATTAGAAAATCCTGTTCGGATAGCAGTGAATCGCACCAACGCTACTGTGAGCTGCAAGTAACCGGTATGGAGTTTAATGATTTATGTAAGAGATTGATGGGTGCAAGTATTTTACGTTAACTGACAATATCTGAACGATTCCATATATGCTACTAAACATCACCCATCTACCCCGACACATAAGACTATTGCTTACGACAAAGAGTTCCTTAAGCAAAATGTAACCAACACTGCGAGAAAACGGAAGATATTACAAGAATCAGTAGAACTACCCAAAATTTACTGGGTCGGCCATAACAAATAAAGAGAACAATAAAAGATGGAAAACACGCAACACAAGTAGTCTGTCCACTCCTTCGGCTTTCATATGGAACTTCGTCATCGCAAAAGAAGCAGCACTACACCATGACATGGTATCAAAAGTAGTAACAAAAATTAAGGATGTTAAAGAATATAAAAAGACAACTCGTACGTGAGACAAAAGTAATAAAAGTAGGAGTAAGATCTTAAAAATTTCGAACTCGCAAAATTTCTAAAAAGAACCTGCAAAGCGATAAAATATGGGAAACATAACGAAGGAAGGAAAAAAGAATGGTTCACTACAAGAACAAATATAAACAACAAAAACATTACGGGGAGAATATTGCCAGTATTCAATAAAACATAACATGTATGTGAGTACGTTTTTAAGTGTGTGTATACATACATACATAATACATACATACATACATACATACATACATACGGCAGACACGTTAGCGCGTCGGGCGAAATGCTTAGCGGTATTTCGTCTGTCGTTACGTTCTGAGTTCAAATTCCGCCGAGGTCAACTTTGCCTTTCATCCTATCGGGGGTCGATAAATAAAGTACCAGTTTCACACTGGGGGCGATATAATCGACTCAATCCCTTCGTCTGTCCTTGTTTGTCCCCTCTATGCTTAGCCCCTTCTGGGCAGTAAAGAAATGTTATTACTATTATTGTTTTTTGTATTCATATTCGTGTGGCATCGTCCGTTTTTCTGTCCTTGTTTTGTATACATTCGATCCTTTTTCTAAGAAATCTAATGCTCGTAGCTTAGTTTTTCCTTGGGGCTGGCCGGATCGGAGCGATCTCAAGATTAATCAGCCGAAATTGTGAGGATGATCCGGTTCTTTACTGAAGATTGAAGACTTCGTGTTTTTTGTATCGTCCTATAGATGTTTTGCGTTCTTGTCCCAGTTTGTATTTTTTACATATACATATATATATATACACGCACACACATATATATACACGTGTGTGTGTGTGTATACACACACATACACACATATA
Source organism: Octopus sinensis (assembly GCF_006345805.1). Lineage (NCBI taxonomy): Eukaryota > Metazoa > Mollusca > Cephalopoda > Octopoda > Octopodidae > Octopus > Octopus sinensis. The sequence goes on from NC_042998.1 coordinate 38,780,809, forward strand.
TATACATACATATACGTATACAGAACAGCAGCACAATGGAGTGAGGATGGGACTGAGGGGAAGGCCACACAGTTCCTAAAAACTCTCTCACACACACACACACACACACACACACACGTATATATATTTATATGTATATTTGTTTGTGTCTGTGTGTATGCTTGTGTGTGTGTCATAGGGGAGGTGCGATGACGTTCTCGGGCAGAATCTGGGCGTCGATGAGGAACACTTGACCCGCCTGTTCAGGACAACTTTCAGGCCGGGACCTTGGACAATCACCAAAGATCCCTGGCCTGGCAGTGCTATCGAGAAGCATTACCTGTTCGGGATAAGCTTTACAGGCACGGTTCGAGACACACTGGACCGACTTGCCCGAGATGCGGTCGGAGCGACGAAACTGTTTTGCACGCATTCGTGCAGTGTCCAACCATTTCGGACCTGTGGGCTTATGCCGAACGGCTGCTGTCATGTGCGGGACGAGTCCGCCTGTCGGCCGAGTCTATTTTGAAAATTGCACTGTCCACTTCCCTCAACCGGGAAGGCAAGGCAGTTTTCATCGTACTGGTGGCTATGGTGAAAGAATGTGTGTGGTGGACTCGAGCGAAAGGATTAGAGACAAACACTTACCTCTCTGGCCAATCACTCATCAACTTTTTCAAGTACCACTTGAAAAGGAAGGTGAGAATGGAGAGGCAGGTTTTGTCTCGTGGAAGTTTCAAGAAAAGATGGGTGAATGTGGCAAAGATGGTGCGTGCGAGTGACGAAACCACTTTGAGCATGATCCTGTAAATCGTAAAAGAGAGAGAGAGAGAGAGCACTTTGCTCTCATGTGTTTATTTCCTCCCTGCCTGAGGTTACCGTGATCTTTTCTGTAGGCTTTTCTTTCCAAGGATGAACATAATCTTGTTTCTTACTTAAAAAAAAAAAAAAACTTCTTTCTGTGATACACGATCCCTTTTGATCGGAATTTTACATTTCTTTCTTTTTTTTCCCCCTTTTTCTTTTTCCATCTTCGAAAAGAAAAGCTCTACATTTGTATTTGTCCCCTCTGTGTTCAGCCCTGTGTGGCCAATAAAGAAAGTTATCTATCTATCTAGCTAGCTAACTGTCTATCTATTTATCTATCTGTCTGTCGGTCTGTCTGAATATCTGTCGGTGTGTGTGTGTAAAAGGGAGTGGGAGAGAGAAAATAGTAATAGAAATGTCGGGCAAAGACAGAGAGAGTATTTACGTACGTGTATTCGTGTTTGTTTGTTTGTTTGTTTGTGTGTGTGTGTGTGTATCAATTTATATGTGTATAAAGAGTGTTGTTTAAAATGTGTTTTTTTTTTAAGTAGTGGTGTAAACTTTGAAAACTTCGGTCACCTCAAGTCCTCATACTAAAAGTCAATGCTTATCGACCACTCAGACAACTATTAACTCTCGTTGAATGTTGTAAATTATTTCGTGCGTATGACATGTCAGTTTTCTTTGGACATATAAAAGACTTGAAAATTACGTCAAAGCATTATATTACCAGAGTGCATTTGCTCTAAAAACATATTTATAGCTTCATTGTTCTCTTTACAAATCGCAAAATAGAAAGGAAAATAAGTTGTAACAATATCATTCTGAAATTCATTAGCAGTAAAAATTTTATGAAGCAAACTGTAACATCAGTGAATTAGTATAGGACAGATTCGATTCTTGTGTATTTCTCTTGTAATTTCTTTTACAGTTATAAGATTTAATTAAAACGAAACTTCAAATCTGGTCAAATATATTTTATCCGGCACTCATCAGCTTTTCCAGGGAATAATTATTGGTTTGTCTATGATTATATACAAAGGTATTACATTTTATGGAAATAAGGAAATTGTGATGTCGATGCATTTCCTAAACACATTATCTGTATAAATGGTTACGTACAATTACTTGTGTAATATGAGATATCTACAACGGCTCTAAGCTCATTAAGTGTGTTATATAAAGACTAACTTATCAAAGTCGTTACTTCAACTGTATGAATACACGAATAATAATGAATTCTCAGTTTAACATAGTCTTCGGTTTATGTAAATATTGAATTTATCTTCGTCAGAGTTGAAATTAAACGACTCTTTCATATTGTTATTCATGGAATAATGTCTAGCATTATGTAAGTCGCTGACTGGTGACGGAGGAGTGCACTGGTTGTCATGGTCAGTGCACTACTCTATCATCAGCCGGTAGCTTACATAATATCTCAAATTATTCCATGAATAACAATATCAAAGAGCTGCTATATTGGAGCGAGACAAAGATAAAATTATAGTATTAACAAACATTTTAACAGCAGATGGCAATTATATTAAATATTTCTACTTCCACGGCGAATACAAAGCAGAAATCCTTGACTACGGAACCTTAGAACTGGTTTGCTGAGAGCTATAAGGTCGGGTTTTCTGTGGGTTTAATACAATAGATTCAATTCAAGATGGAATCTGAATTCTTTGGGCCTATTGACTATTTTCTCCTACCCCCCCCCCAAGTTGTTATTAGATTCAGCATAATTAATAAGCATTCCGTTAGCAAGCAGTATTCCTAGTGTTGCGGAAAAGCGTGTGAAAAATCCCTGTAGATTTTTCGTTTAAATAGAATCCTCAGTTGCCTAGCAACATTTGATTAGAATCTTTCTCTACCAGCGCGATTGAATATACTTTTGATCTTAGAAGTTCCAACCATGACCATCCTACCTTTTGTATACCCGAATGATAGTGTTCAGTGTTTCCTTCGTCATTGTGGTAGAAAGTAATTTGAATCTTGACTTTTATTTCTTTGAAGTCGAGTGACAAGCTGCAGGCTCTTTCGTTCGTCCGTCCCTCAGTTTTTGAGGGTTGGTCATTGTAAGATCATTCGTAATTTAGAAAAAGGCTGTATTCTTAGACAAGAATAAATACACAAACTAATATGTCTCCATACAGTTATCATATCAAACAGTTTAAATGTTACATATGTACCAATAATATTTCTCGGCGGAATTTGAACTCGGAACGTAACAACAGACGAAATACGGCTACGCATTTCGCCCGGCGTACTAACGTTTCTGGCAGCTCGCCTTATATATATATATATATATATATATACACGCATTGAGGCGAGGCTTTAAATTTACTCCAGGCTTTTACTTTATATTAACGTTAAGACAGGCAGACAGGATGTTTTTTTTTCTCTTCTTTACAAAATTGCGTACATGCGAAACACTTTGTTCTCTGTAATTTGCATAATAAGAAAAATCAATTAAATCACTCGGGTGGGCCACCGAGCGAGCAGTGATGCAAAGAATGGTGCCTGGAAACAATTGAAACAACTGAAACTTACCTCTTAGTTAGAGAGAGAAAACAATACCGAGTTACACGAAAACGAAATGAATGAAACATTAATTACAGAGAAAATTGCATTTTCATACATCGAGGGAAATCTGTTGTTCCAGAGCAAATAAGTTAAAAGCTGAACCAGGTAAAGAAAAGTTTTGGTCTTAATGTAGTCTTCAGACTGCTTCGAAGAGTAAGCATAGATTTTTTTTTCTTTTCTTTTTACGAAGACAAATGAGTTACGAACAAATTTAGAGAGTGAAGTTAATATAATTAACTGAGCTATATAACTGACGCTGCTCGTCAATCGCATGAATTTACATTAGTTTCCCTTGACTCAAAATATGGTGCGATGCCGTTCAAACTGACCAAAACTCTTCCTGCTGTTAAAACAGTCTTGAAAAGTTTATCTCTGATGAAATCTAATAAAAATCATGTCCAGAGCTGCGGGCATTGCTTGTAAAAAGATATTGGAGCTTTCCTTTAAGCATTTAAATTGAATTCTGTTGGTAAAATATTATTTATTTCTTGACATTTTTACCCGTTTTCCTTGAGATCGATAACATCGCTAAATGAGGTAATTTTTAATTCACCAAAAGATGTTTTTAACAAACGGTACATCAGCACTTAAAGTGTTTAGATTTTATTAGATTGGCACACTCGACATACTTTATTCAGACTACATTCTCTAAACATTAAATATACATTTCGTATATTTCGTCCAAGTTTAGTAAAATAAAAGAGAAACGCCGTTGATAGAATAGGTAGGGAGGAAGACGAGAGGAAAAGAAATAAAGTGAAAGGGGATCAGATTTAATAAAGAGGCGGAAGATGAAAGAAAATAAAGTGAAACAGTATGAAATACAATAGAGTTAGAAGAGTAGAAGGAAGTTTAATTTTCTGAAAAGGTAAAGAGAGAGAGATAATAGATAGATAGATAGATAGATAGATAGATATATATATATAGAGAGAGAGAGAGATAGATAGATAGATAGATAGATAGATAGATAGATAGATAGATAGATAGATAGATAGATAGATAGATAGATAGACAAACAGATAGATAGATAGAGAGAGAGAGAGAGAGAGAGAGAGATGGATGGATGGATATAGATAATAGACATGCATGCGTTTGTATATGTGTGTTTGTACCAGTGTGCATATATGTATTTATGTATGTACTACAGCCAAAAGTGGTGAAGAGTGTTGGATTATGAGAGTCTTGCGCAAGAGTATATCTTTGAATGAGAGCAATTAAAAGAGTTTCGGTGAATTTATCAAATATACGGAAGATAGAATGTAACATTGTTTCGACAGTCTTCAGAATATGATGAAAAGGGTCGTTAATGGCTAACTAGTCTTACGTTACTTTTTATGGATAATAATTATTCTCTTTCACAATGCTTCAGATTTAAGTGTGATTGGAAGAGAAAATGGCTCGGAACGGAAAACGAAGCAGTTGTGTAGCGTCTATTAACTGCAATTAATTCGTCCCTGCATATAAATAATTTATCGGAGCGCAAACACAATTTTTCTTTTGCCTGGAGCATTGTTTAATATAGTATCCCATAAAGGTGGTGAGCTTGCAGAATTGTTACGACTCCGAGCAGACTGCCCATCGGCATTTCTTCCGACTTTATGTTCTGAGTTCAAATGCCGCCGAGGTCGACTTTGCTCTTCGTCCTTTCAGAGTCAATACAATAAGTACCAGTTAAACACTGGAGTCGATGTAACCGACTTAACTCCACCCCTGAAATTGGTAGCCCTGTGTCACAAATTCCAATCAACATAGCATCTCAGATATATGTGCTTCCATTTGTACTATTTCATTATCTCCAGAATGGATAATATTGGTTTCAAATGTTGGCAAAAGATCAACAATTTTGGAGGAGGGTATGTCGAGTACATAGACCGCAGTGTCCAACCGGTACTTATTTTATCGACCCCAAAATGATGAAAGGCAAGGTCGACCTCGGTGAATTTGAACACAGAACATAAAGACGTATAAAATACCGCTAAGGATTTTGCCCGACGTGCTAACCATGCAGCTAGCTCACCGCTTTAGTAGTAGTAATAATAATAATAATAATAATAATAATATAATAATAATAATAAATGCCCTGATGCAGTGCTAGGCAATGGCTCTCATGGCTTCTGATCTTAACTGATTGGAAGTGTTATCATGTACATTGTTTTATCGTGATATAAAAGATGGGCTACAGCAAATATTCTGCTTAATACCACAGATTTGCTTGTCCGTAGCCAGTTGAGCATGTCCCTTGGCTGACAATATATGTATCTCTGATCACGAGCAGAAGTAGTGGGAAAGCATCATAGCCATTTGTTAAAAGGAATTTTTTGGAGTTTGGATAATTCACCTTTGGAAACAAGGGTGTTTCGTTCAACATCCTTAAACAGCCCTTATTCAGGGACCATTTGATTGGGATGGACTACTCGACCTGAAGATAATTCTAACAGGGCCCCACCTGCAAGGCCATGTACTGTTTTACTTGATATAAAATTACCGTGTCGCATACATATGGTTGTGATGCATCTGCCTGGTGTATCAGATGGATAGTCATGATGGGTATACTGGGCTTCGTATATTTTACCCTAGTGTCACTTTGATGGCTGTTCTCTCACTCAATAATTATGTCTGTGTTGTATTACATGAAGATGTTTCCCTACTTCCCCAACCCAAGCTTTCAGTCATACTGTAACATATCTTATCCTTCACATGTTTCAAGACACTAGGTGTGTCTCGGGAAGTGACTGTAACAAACATGCAGATTAAAAGTAATAATAATAATAATAATAATAGTAATAAGGCCAACTCTGTCATTGGCCAATATCTACACTGCCGACAAGTGGTATAATCACCACCCTGAAGGAGAAAATGTAACGATTCTGTGGGACTTTCCAGTACATACAGATCGAACCATCAAAGCCAATAAACCGGATATTGTTGTGAAAGACCAAAACAATAAAGTTTGCTTATTGATCGACATGAGCATCCCCTGTGATCATAATATTTCGGCGAAAGAATTTGACAAGCTCAGAAAATATAAAGACCTGCTCATTGAAATTGAGAAAATGTACCACTGATCGTAGGAGCACTAGGAATGATCAAGAAGGGAACCGAAAATTATATGAGAATGATCCCTGGCTTACCATCCCTGCAAGAAGTGCAAAAGATTGTCTTAACTGGTACATCACACGTATTGAGAAGAGCATTGTCGATGTGAGAACTATTACTACCCATTTATTTTAATTTAACTTTATTTCTATCCAAAAAAAATGAACGAACTAGTGAGTTTAGTTTTAATGGCCTACCAATGTATACTACGAGTTTCTTTGCCCTAGGAGTCGGGAAGACACTCGGCAAGAAATGGAAGCAAATTTGAAAGAAGAAGAAAGACCCATAAATAACAATAGTAATAACAATAATGATGATGATGATAATATTTTAAAAGCATTGACGTAACTCCTCACAGAGGGGAATAGACAATACGAAGAAAGCGATGCGATTGCAATAGATACTTTATTGGTTTCAACGCTATTTCGACAGCTTGTCTGTCTTTGTCGAGTTCAGAATGAAAAGTGATACATAGAAATTCAAATTCAAAAGTTTGAACGAGGAGATCCTGCGTTCCCACTTTGACGGAATGACATCATCAGTCTTCAATAATGATAATTTGGAATTTGGAATGAGAAAGTGACACACACTGCAGAATGTCATAAGTTGATGCAGGGAGAATATAAGAAATGGGGGCATGACCAAGTTGTGAACATTTAACGCTGGAAGTTTGTCAGAAGCGGGGGGTTAGGCTGGAGGTACGTGGTATGATCATTGGATTGAAAGAGTGCTGGTGTCGGAGAAATGCAAAATTCTGTGGGATTTTCCTATTCAAATGAATAAGAAGTTAGAAAATAATAGACCAGACACAACAATATTTGACAAGGAAAAGTGAAGTTGCTTACTTATTAATCCATCATGTCCGTTTGATTCCAGGATTGTAAAGAAAGGGGATGAAAAATTAAAAATGCAATCCTTTAAAATATGAAATTGCAAGAATTTGGAGTATGAAAACTGTAAAGGTTTTGCCTGTAATAACTGATGCATTGGGAACTGTGAGTGAAGATGTAGACAAATGACTGAAAGAGATTAGAAGAGAATGTTCTGTAGAGCTTCTATAGAAAGGTTGCCTCTTAGGGACGGGAAAGATTATCAGAGAGTTTTTAAGCACTTGAAAGTCTGTTGAAAGCTTGTGAATACCTAAGGTTACAAGAAGTAACCAGCTACCCACATAAACTCTACCCGGAATAAGAATGAACCTGAGTCAATTCACCAATAATAATAATAATAATAATGTCGGTTTGAACGAGGCTTGAATTCAATTTCAATTTAGAAGTCTGGAGATATAGGGCATAAAATATACTACATCTTGGGCGTATTATACTATTTTTGTTGTCTTGCTCCATCTCGGTCTCATCTTGAAGGTGGAGAAGTTTTGGTGTCCATAAAATAACCTTCAATTGTTGTCCTTATTTAAAACACAAAGATAAGATCTGTATGTTTGTATTTCTATTTTGTTAACTGAATTGACACGTCCCATAACTAAAATCTAGGACATACTTTTATCAACATACTAATAGTTTATTAGTTTTTAATTGAACGAAATTGCGTTGGTTAAATCCAAAAGATATATTGGAACCTACAGTCTCCAGCTCAAGAATTTGCATTGAAATCAACGACGTCTCACAAACGCAAAGAAAATTAAAACCACATTTAAGCTGAATTCTTGAGAAGAAAGCAACTTTCATGTTGTTAAATTTACATCCAGGATGTTGACTTCACTTGACGTCATTTTTTACTGACGTTTTAAACTCTCTTTATTTGTGCATTTAATGGTTATTCTTCCTCCTGTTTTTATGTATGATTAAACTTTGTACTCTATGAATAATTTTCCGGCTAGCTTCGTTGGTAGATGTTGTAGACTTAAAAAATTCAAAGTTAAAATTATTAATTCAAATGTATATGAAAGTATTGAGTATAAAGTTTTACCAGATAGACGACTACCTGCATCATGTTTTGTAGAAATATTCAGAACCAATTGCGTATTTTCTAAGATGAATACCATAGCGACGATCAGTCAACATGGGCATTCTAATCTAATTTGTGGAATATTCATTCTTTAACAGGTCATCAGTCTCCAGACATAATTATCAGTTCTTCATAAACTTCTAAACATACGCACACATTCACACACACACGTACATATATACGTGTATGTATGTGTGTGTGTATGTATGTATGTTAGCATAGTCTAGTCTGTCAGCTGGATAATGTTTGCTGCACGAGAAAGTTTCTTTTCATATTTGTTCACATTGTTGACCTGACTCAGGCTTATGCAACACTTCACAGGTTACATCGTCTCAAACATTGAAAGGTTTTACTATTCATATAATTTCATTTATTTTTATAGGAATTAGTTTTTAATAAATGTCAGCCTACTGAATCAACTAAATGCCTTTCACAATGGCTTAAAGTGTATTTATTGTCTTAAAACTATTGAATTGTTGGGCGAATATTATTTCAGGCGAGTCAGAAAATATTTAATAATTTATTATAAATATAGCTTAAAACGTTTATTATTCTATGTGAAAAATTATGATTGAGACAATGTGAATGTCAGCAATTGCTTTCATCCCTTTTATTAAAATATTTCTACGTAACATGTGATTATTATCAACTTCCAAAAGTAATGCATTTGATTTTAATACAACAAAGTAGATCTTTCTTCACATTCAATTTTCCCATACAAAAACGAAAATAGTATATTGGCAATGCTTTCAAACCCAACCTCATAAAATTTTGTCTGTGAATGTGCGTAGGAGCGAGAAAGAAAACAAAGACCAGGCACAGACACCGTTTCTGTGCGTGCACGTGTATACACAGACACATATACTTACACAGATGCGCGTACACACAGACACATATACGACAGGCTTGAACACGGTTTCCGTCAATCAATTTCAGTCACAAGTCCCTGGTGGGGCCAGAGCTATACTACATGACACTTTTATAAGGTGCAGCTCAGTAGAAATGAAACAGAGACCACATGATTGCGAAGAAACCTCCTTAACCTGCAACTGGTGTGCATGATGGCAACTGACAGAGCCAGCTTGGGATACGTTACAACGACTAAGGTTGTGAAGACCCATTTTAAGGAGATGCATCAGTTCATTCGGATGCAGGTCTGAGAAGCCGTAAGGAAGAGCCAAACAACGGGAATTGCTGAGCTCGGGCAACAGGGAGCAGGGTCGAAGAGTGTGCAAAAGGGCAAGATTAATAGTTAGGCATTATACTTGCGCACTTCCGTCATGTCCCATTAATTGTCCAGACAATATGAGACTCTCACATGACAATCTTCACATGAGGGAAAAAAGTGAGACACCGTTCATGCCTCCCACTGGAAAAGGAGGTCCTTGGATGAGATTTTTTTATATTTGTCCAACAGTTCTTAGATAACGTTGCTATCAATGGCATCCTGACCAAGTTCTCAAAGTGGTTGCTGAGAGGTTAGCGACTGCCGTCAGCACACGTGAGCACCACAGCTCCCCAAAGAAATGACCAAGAGAAACCGCATCCAGAACCACGATCAAGGGTGGACAATGTCGAAACCAAGGCGACTGAAGAAGGGGAATTTCCTTGTGTTACTTGTCCTGTACTCTATTTTTTCGTTGTTTAAGAAAAATGTCCAGTTCCTTGGTTTTGTGTTATGTTTTCTTTCCTCATTGTGTTCGACGTTTTTTTTTTTTTGGTGTCCTGTACCCATATATGCATGTATATATACATGTAGAGGTAGGTACGTACATATATATATGTATATATGCATATGTTTTATTTATTAATTTAATATATATATATATATATATATATATATACATATACATATACACACACACACACCACACACACACACACACACACATATATATATATATATATATATATATATATATATATATATATATACTAGCAGAATTGCCCGGCGTTGCTCAGGGCTGAATTGCTTGAAAGTACTGTTAATGATTGTACTGAATTATGATGATTATTCAGGCAAATATTGATATAAGTTTACGGCGAATGAATGTATTTGTAAGTGTATAGAAAGCCGTGTAAAGGGGTTCCTACCCCCTCGTAGAATGGTGTAAGAATTGAATGCGAGGTTGCTTTGAAAAGAGCCATGTTATTGTTCTCATAATTGTAAGAATTTGATAGTCTTGGAAGTCGATGTAAAACGTTCGCACGTGAATAGGGTATCTTCGTTTTCCACGAACGGCAGCGGATGTGCTGTTACAAAACTTCATGCTGTGTTAAAAGAGAATGGATGCCCTATGTAGGCAAGAGGGGAATGAAGCATGGGTAAGTAAATATGGGTAAATTATAAAATATAGAACAATAGCATCTACTCACCATATGTCAGACCGGCAAGACTGTAGTGGTGCTGATTAGATGAATCACAACACAGTGGTGGATATGTTTTCATTGATGGGCGTTATGATTAAATTTGTTGTATAAAATTATCTGTTGCTTAGTTTCCAAAGTGTATGTTGCGATCGTGTTGTCGCTTATGTAAACTTTAACAGTGAGAGTGTAGATGTAGGTGGTAGATGTGTCATGTACGTTGGATATAGAAGATGAGGCTGGTGGTTTATTGATGAATGGATAGAAATAGAGGTGAGCGAAGGACAGGTGTTGGTTAAGTGTGAATTAATGTCATGAAACGCCTAAAAATGTAAATGCCATCATAAAAGAGAGTCGTATGTAAGTGAAATACTAACGTGTTCAAAAATGATGAAACGTAGTAATCCTATAAAACCTCCTTGTACACAATGTTTTTTGTTTTTCGTTGTGGAACGAATGCGAAAGCATCACTGTTGCTGCCGACACACGAGCAGCCAACATAAAGCTGACCATGAGAGGAACATGGCTCTCCCAAATGTATTCCCGCCACAGACAGTGTTTGACCCTGCGCTTTAATTGACATTGCGAAACATGGCCTTACTGGGAACTGGGACCTCCGAAATATGAAAGGTAGGTCTGCTCCTGATGGGAAAAGATGCATCCTAGGTATGAGCACAACGTTGCCTCGACCGCACCCTGTGATAATAGTGGCCTCAATCAGATTGGGAGATAAGGACTTAACGATCAAACGTGTGCCATTGCATTGTTTTGGGGGAACCAAATTTCTAATGAGCATTATAGGGGCACCAACTTTAAGTTTGAGAATGTGTGGTGGTAGTCCGGGGTGCTCGGGAACACTGCATCTCTGAGATCAGAAGGCGTTTTAACAATGGTACAATCGTACAATGGTACAATCGATGACAATATTACCATTTTCATCCCCTGGTATTTTGCCTTCGCCAAGTGCAAGGAGGGTGTGAGAAAATGCTGCTGATGTGATATTACGTCGCATATGAGCACGCATATTGGTGTGAAGTTTGAGAGTCTTCACCAGTGGCCACAATGTGGATGACTTAAGACACGCACTTACTGCATCAGCTCTAGTCCCTTTGGGAATAACGGGAAGAAGAAGTGTTATGGTTCCCATGGGAGCTGAAGAGTGTTTGATGTCTCTGAGAGATCTATCTAGTGCCTCAAGAGCACGTCTGTGGGCCATCGTGCATTCATCCCAAACGATAACCTTGCATCGTCTGAAGACTTCTGCCTGATCGGAGCTGTTACTGATGTTGCAAGTTGGTGTCTCAGTCTTCGCTAAGTGAAGCGGAAGCTTGAAAGTGGAGTGAGCTGTCCTGCCGCCTGGCAACAAAGTAGCCGCAATTCCAGATGATGCCACAGCTAGGGCAATGCGTTGTGTTCGCTTAATCTCAGCCAATATTAATTTGTTGACAAAAGTTTTCCCAGTGCCCCCAGGAGCGTCCAGGAAAAAAATCCTCCCAAAGGCATTTTAACAAAAATGCTTCCGTAAAGACGGTGAAAATATTGTCAATTTCCCCAAACAGGGACACAATTCAATTTTGAAACAATAACCAAAGCCCCTTCTCCGAAAGGGGGAGGGTTACGGTTTACAATTATTTAACAAATGCAACACAACAACGATTCCCTGGCGAGGAACCAACAAACGTGATTACAATAGTCAAACAGTAATAATAATAACAACAAACCTTTTTAATTTATCCCCATTTATGTGAAACCACTTATTCAAGTTCAAGTCATTGATGCAATTTTATACGAATTGCTAATACACACGCATAATAGGGTTGAAAAATTGAATATTAATTTGATTAATATGAATTGAAAACCAGTGGTGTAGCATATAAGACCATAGCGGATCTTCCTCTAGCAAAAACGATGACCACTATTAATGGCTCATCCCTGTCACACACACACACACACACACACACACACACACACATGCACTCACACACACACTAACACACACACGCACACACACAAACACACACACACACCTTAGCTTACAATTTTCTTTCAACAATTGACACTGTCATATATGTATATGTTTGCGTATCTATGTGTGTAAAGAGGAAGTGGGAGTAATAGGCAGAGTGAAGCCTTTGAAGTGAGAGAGGTAAATCGCAAAATATTGAGTTTTCTCGAATTTTTGCTTAATTGGGGGTCAAATTGATAGAAATTTATATGCGATGACCGAATGGAATGTACTTGGAAAAATCCTAGGTAAACTCTAATTGAAGAAATTGTGTGAGGAGTAAATCGTTATGTATGTATTTGTTTCTGTTTGCTCTGTATTTATTTTAGTAGTGGTTTAAAGTACATTTGCAAAGAGAAAGTAGGAGTAATTATGGTAATAGCATGAGTGAAGCAGTTTAAATTAGAGAAGCAAATCGTAAAATATTTACTTTTCTCGAATTTTTGCTTAATTGGGGGTCAAATAGAAAAAGCTTTACATGCCATGACCCAATCGAATCTACTTATAAAAATCGTTGGTAAATTCCAATTGAAGAAATTCTATATTGTACAATTGTATAAAAAACGAACGGTTTGGGAGGCAGAGAAAATTTGCCTTTTATCATAAGATATATATATATATATATATATATATATATATATATATATATATGAGAAACAGAAGGAAATGGAGAAATTGACATGCAGGCATCAGTTTATTTAAAGATATTCAAATCCAAATAATGAAATTCCAGTCCTACAGCCGTTTCCATATCCAATTAGTTCAATTATAGAAATTAAACTAAACTAATTTAATTTAATTTACATTTTCATATTGGAACATGGTTTTCCATGTGTTCACGCATGTAAATGCACTCTTAAAATCTACCATTAAATATACAAAGATCATTGATGATTAGCGTTAAATTATGGTTAGTAGTTGTAATATTGATGAAAAATATATATATAATATGATATGATATTTTAATTAAATTGTGCTGATGGACCTCATGTCATCTATACGTTGCAGTGGATTTGTATTGTACAATAGATGCAATGAAGCACGTTCTCATAAATATATCGTTGAAATTCTTATAATAATTTATAAAACTAAATTTGAGATAAAACATATTATTTTAATAGTAATTACAACTTTAGTGTACTTAGTTTCAACATAAATCATCTATAAATAGAATCTGGTCAAATCTAGTTTTTGCAATACCGTTATATGGTAATTAACCGGCAGTTATATTATTTTATTGTCTTCAGTATTTTAACAAACGCATGCACAACGACTTTATGAATGTTACCACGCTCTCCCTCACTCTCTCTCTCTCTCTCTCTCTCTCTCTCTCTCTCTCTCTCTCTCCCTCTGTCACACCACCACAAATGAAGTCCATCATATATTACATACGCACGTTCACAAATATATCAAACGTATTTGTTTTTATGTGTATATGTATGAAATACATTGGAGGACTGGAATTTCATTAATTTCAATATTTCGAGGTCTGCATGTCAGTTTCTCAATATTTTTCTATTTGTCATTCATATATATATATATTATATATATATATATATATATATGAGAAACAGAAGGAAATGGAGAAATTGACATGCAGGCATCAGTTTATTTAAAGATATTCAAATCCAAATAATGAAATTCCAGTCCTACAGCCGTTTCCATATCCAATTAGTTCAATTATAGAAATTAAACTAAACTAATTTAATTTAATTACATTTTCATATTGGAACATGGTTTTCCGTGTGTTCACGTATGTAAATGGACTCTTAAAATCTACCATTAAATATACAAAGATCATTGATGATTAGCGTTAAATTATGGTTAGTAGTTGTAATATTGATGAAAAATATATATATAATATGATATGATATTTTAATTAAATTGTGCTGATGGACCTCATGTCATCTATACGTTGCAGTGGATTTGTATTGTACAATAGATGCAATGAAGCACGTTTCTCATAAATATATCGTTGAAATTCTTATAATAATTTATAAAACTAAATTTGAGATAAAACATATTATTTTAATAGTAATTACAACTTTAGTGTACTTAGTTTCAACATAAATCATCTATAAATAGAATCTGGTCAAATCTAGTTTTTGCAATACCGTTATATGGTAATTAACCGGCAGTTATATTATTTTATTGTCTTCAGTATTTTAACAAACGCATGCACAACGACTTTATGAATGTTACCACGCTCTCCCTCACTCTCTCTCTCTCTCTCTCCCTCTGTCACACCACCACAAATGAAGTCCATCATATATTACATACGCACGTTCACAAATATATCAAACGTATTTGTTTTTATGTGTATATGTATGAAATACATTGGAGGACTGGAATTTCATTAATTTCAATATTTCGAGGTCTGCATGTCAGTTTCTCAATATTTTTCTATTTGTCATTCATATAATATATATATATATTATATATATATATATATATATATATATACCAATGCAAAACTAATATATTTAGGTTCCGCTGAACACGGGTATAAACCAGAAAAGAGTATTTGTGTGTGTGTCTTTGTGTCGGATTTTGTCCTCCACCACTGCTTCACAACCGATGTTGGTGTGTCTACTTTCTCGTTACTTCGCAGTTCGGCAAAAGAGATCGATATGATGAGCACCAAACTTGCAAAGAATAAGTCCTGCGTTCGATCTCTTCAACTAAAAGCCTTTAAGGTGGTGTTCCAGTATGGCCACAATCAAATGAGTATATCATTTATACATGTGTGTGTGTGTGTGTGTGTGTGTGTATGTGTACTTCGTGTGTGTATCTCGTGTGTGTGTGTGTTATTTAAAACAATTTTATTCGGCTCTATATTCGTCACCACCACTTGTATGCATGTCAGTCACACACGCACACAGTTATACACACATACAGAAACACACCTACACACACGGATACATCCCTCAGGGCAAAAAGATTCACCCACCCAGACACACACACAGAGGTCACATCAGCACTGCCTCCACGCAGATACAGCCACAGGCCCACTCACACCCTCACGTAATGCTCACATATCCCCCCCTCATGCCCCATCACAGCCACACCACAGGACATACAAATCCAAATGTACATTAACACCCATAGTCTCACATGTCTGCAGGCAAGTACACTTAAACACTCTCATAATTATACACACACACACATATTCATACACAGATATACACATGTACACATCAGTACACACCTGAGACTTCCATTCAGCACATACATACATACACAGGCATATAGGAACGCGTCAACGCTGCACTTACATGCACACACAAGACTACTAGACACACATGGAGGCACAGAACAATAAACAGCACATGAGCAAAAGCCCACACACCTGTCCATGGACAAATGCCCCACCTGTCCATGGGTATATAGCAATGTATGGAATGATAGCATCATGTTCACTGTTCAATGTGGATTGTGTGTCTTCTATGCACTGTGCGTTGCATCTGGTGCTATTGCATCGTTCCACGCCCCACAAGGAAGGAGCGCATCCTGAAGATGAAACAATTATTGTGCTAATATAAATTTCTTTGTTGATACATTCCATCTTCTCTTTTTACCTTTAATATATATATTTCTTTACAACCCACAAGGGGCTAAACACAGAGGGGACAAACAAGGACAGACAAAGCGATTAAGTCGATTACATCAACCCCAGTGCGAAACTGGTACTTATTTAATCGACCCTGAAAGGATGAAAGACAAAGTCGACCTCGGCGGAATTTGAACTCAGAACGTAACGGCAGACGAAATACGGCTACGCATTTCACCCGGCGTGCTAACGATTCTGCCAGCTCGCCGCCTTTTTACCTTCAATATATACCCAAAGGTAGCGATCTGGCAGAATCGTTTGTTGGGTGAAATGCTTAGCGGTATTTCGTCTGCCGTTACGTTCTGAGTTCAAATTCCGCCGAGGTCGACTTTGCCTTTCATTCTTTCGGGGTCGATAAATTAAGTACAAGTTACGCACTAGGGTCGATGTAATCGACTTAATCCGTTTGTCTGTCCTTGTTTGTCCCCTCTATGTTTATCCCCTTGTGGGTAATAAAGAAATAAATATATACCCAACGTCTACCTGGAATTATTACAACGATGTTTGCTAAGTATCGCTGATGATTCCTGGTAGCCATAAGTGGTGAACGTGCTCCGCAGACACACGACCTGGGACTTGTGCTCAAATAAGGTTTCGATACAGTGTTTAACACGTATTTTCTTAACCTGAATTCTTTAACTTTATATATATATATATATATAATTAGTAGGGTAATTCTCCAAATGTTTGCCAGTTCGCTCACAGTTGGGTATTCAAAATAGGTTATTCAACGGTTAATATATCAATTCAATAATGATTCTCATACGATAAGAATTTAGAGATATATTCCGTTGGATAACTCTAAATATATTACCTTAACCATATATGTTTCCTGGAGTATATAATATCAATAATAATGATAATAATAATAATATTAATAATAATAATAATAATAATAATAATAATAAGGATTATTACGAAGTGGCATAGCATTACTTTTAATTCCTTTATATATAGATACACACACACACACACACACACACACAGCTTCGAATAGACCTACACATGTTCTTACTGCATCGCTTAGTAACTGATGTAGTTGCAAACTTACGATAATACCGGTGCAGATTTCTCAGGGTCTTCACTTTAATATTAAAGTAGAAACATGTGTTGGTCTATATATAAAAAGGAATTAAAGGTAATGATATGCCACTTCGTAATAACCCTTATTATTATCATTGGTATATATATATATATATATATGTGTGTGTGTGTGTGTGTTTGTGAGTGTGTGTATAAGTGTATATGTATGTATATATATATATTATATATATATATATATATATATATAATATATATATATATATATGTGTGTGTGTGTGTGTGTGTATCTTCAACAACAGTATTGTCGACAGTGATTTCTAAGTTTCTGTCAGTTTTGCCGCCATCGCCATATTCTTGTTAAAGAGTAATAAATTTATACTCTACAAAAGTATTGAATAACCCATCAGATTAATGTAAAATTGTTTTTATCATACCTGAAAATAGGAAAAGAATATTAACTCGCTATGCATACCTACATACATATACATATATTATATATATATATATATATATATATATATATATATATATATATATAAACACACACACACAGAGTACATCCATGCATACATGTACATGTGTGTGAATGTGTGTGTATGTATAAAGGATCCAAAATGATGCATGTTTTTATGTGTGGGTATGTATGTGTTTGTGCTCGTGCGTATTGTTTTAACATCTGCTTCACTACAATTTCGCCTCAAGCACATCCTTGGCTGGCGCTGCGCCAAATCTACTCTGAAGCAGATAAACTTATATATGTGCGTGTGTGTGTGTGCGTGTTTATATGTGTGTTGGTCTATGTGCCTATGTGTGTGTGTGCGTCTATCGCGCGCGCGCGTGTATGTGTATGTGTGTGTGTGTACGTGTAAGACATTCGTTAAGCACTTCTTCCTTTATCAGGAGTATAAATAATTTTGACCCAAGTGATTACTGACTTCTGGTGAATAGAAAAGTGTAAAATATCGAAATTCATTAAGGCATCCGACTTATCTATATATATATATATAAAGCTGAAGTTGTCTGTGTGTGGCAGGTTTGGTAGCCTTCAACTAACACTATCTCCTCCGAGACCCTGCGGCGCAAGTTGACCAAAATTGAGAGTATGATAGAAGAAGGCTTGCTCTTCCTTCCGTTGAAGCGGACCATGTTAACATAAAAAATTATTAACATCAAAATGGTGCTTTTTTCTATGAAAATCCCTATTTTTTACGATTTTTTGACTGCTGTGTCGCCATTATTCGGTGTATTTCAACCAGAACAATGTTCACTTAAACAGAATAAGAAGCTACTTAAGGCAAAATTTTTACTTTTCAAAAATTCCAATTCTAAAGGGTCGAAAGAAACCCGAGCAACACCGGGCGATCCTGCTAGTATATATATATATATAATGATTATCACTCTCTCTCTCTCTCTCTCTCTCTCTCTCTCCCTCTCAATCTAAAGAATTTACACCAATTGAACTGAAACCAATAGATACTGTACTTCCATGTGGTTGTTTTGCCCAGATTGTCTGGGGCTAAACATTTAAGTTCAGAGGCTTTCCCGCCAAGAACGTCCCTTCTTTTTGAATATCCATGACTACATCACTGGATATGGTTTTCGTCCCTATAATATAGAATGTGATCGGAGAAAACCCTACTGCTATTTCTAGACGTTTGTACAGTCACGTAGTGGATCTCCCATTTGCTCGTTCCGTAAGTCAGTATTTTACATATGTAAATGTATTTAAAAAACTCTCTAGTTCTGTTTAAATTACATCAATAAAATGTATGTATGTATTGCCATACATGTACCTGTATGGGATCCATCACATACACAGCCAGATAGCCGAAACATCTCCAAAGACTTTGTGCGTATATAGACGGAGAGATCCATTTTTCTCTACGCGCAGAACAGTCAATCAATTCAAAGAAAAACAAGATTTTATTGCAGTCAGTCGATCCTACTCTACACTACAAAGTCACATTTTCCTCGGGTTAAATATTACTCAAGCCGTATAGCTGCTTTGACGAACACGCGGGTTGGCATCAATGGTTGGCAACAAGCCGGGAGTATCAGCGGGAGAGCGTCAGTTGCTAGCTTCTGCTCAGTGCACATTGCTACTCGAATGCGCCGTGCGATTCTCTTGGATTTCGAATGGGAAAATAGTTTCGGTTCACGAACACTTCGGGTGATGAATGGACTTCACGAACAAATTAAATTCATAACTCGTGGTTTCATTGTATTAGATACTTAGGTATGTTTTGATCAGAAATGGCCCAGGCCACGACTGACGTAATAGCATCACCTTGAAAAGATATTTAATGATGTCTCAGCTCAACAATTTATTTGGTTTGTTCCTGATTTTAAAGTTCAAATTTTACCTTTTTGTTCTATCACTGGGTGTACATTGAGATAAAGGAGTGAGTCTTCAGAGTGGCATAAGATTAACCATTGGTTTGGCAGTCAGTTTGCTTTCAGCATGGCTATACTAAACACATTTTCTAGACATTAGGCTTTCAAATGGCACACTTCACTTAACGCTATTAGGCAGAACCAAACCGATGGCGTGCGGCAAAAGTTTGTCATCTCTCGAGTGTTAGCTTTACATCATTTTACATCCCAATGCATGTGCTCCATGAAGAGTGATATAATCTCATTATTTTAATCTAAATCCTTATGCAGAGCTGCTTATGGCTCTATAAATCTCAAGCATCGATGTATATTTATGTTTCCTGTCCGGGCCTTCAATGGCTACAGAACATTTGACTGTACCCGTACACCGATGGGCGTGGGGTGTCGGGATAGCGAAAGGGTTGTTCTGAATGTGTGCTTATGCCTCAATACATTGACAAAATTAGTGTTTGTTACCGTATAATTCTCTTTATTTTGAGCGGGACAAATGGCATGTAAATGTGCGGTCAAGTTTTTGTCAGATTATATCAAGTTATAATCTAATTATACACACAAATATAAGCACTCATGCATGTGTGTGTGTGTGGTAGTGTATTTGTTTGTGTATATGCATTTTCCGCAAACATTTTTGAGTAGGAACTTCGCCGTATTAATAACTAGAAGACCACTCGGAGAGTGCAGACCTCCGCCAAGCAGCTCATTTCCACCCATATACACGCATGCTGAAAATCGCCTAATTTTCCAAACCAACGCCGGCAAAAACATAACCTCTTCCCATACTTATCTCGACCATCGTCATCATCAACACTGTCTCTGCTTTCACCACAATCACCGTCAACACTACGATCACCAAAATCAGTTTCTTTACACAGTTAAAAATCAATTATCCGGTACTCATGGGACCGAGATTGTTGCAGATTTTTTATTTTTCTAATTTCGGAGTGCTTTATTTAAAAAAAAAACCCTGCATCTACAAGACGGAACAGTTTGAGGATAGAAATCAGGTCTAAACACAATAGCTTATAGACATACTCTGAATGTAGTTCTATATAAATCGTTAATAATTTTTTTTATACATAAGACCATCAGAAATGTTAAGATATCAGCCTCTACCCACGTTGTCATGCTTTGATTAAAAGGTTACAGCATAGATTAGATTACTTAGATAAGTTTCGGCCGAAGTTGACTCAGGCCATGTCTAATTTAATAGCACCACCTGGAAGAGATACACAGTCAGCTCTGGGGAGCCGTAGCCCATTCAAGCAGAGGGTTATTGTTTTCAGAGATATATCTGGGTGTGGTTGGTTTATCTGGTATTTGTTGGGGTTAATCATCTAGGGATCGTTTGAATGCCGTGGGGTCACTTTCCTCCTTTATGTGTGTCTGGCACGATGTTGAAGAGAGCAGGGCCAATTGAGGTGAAATAGTTCTGTCATAGTGTTGTGATACGACACGAACATTTCTGTAGTGGACGGATGGCATGGGGGCCAAGCCTCGGACGAATTTTATAGATGGGCAATGCTGATGGAATATTTTCCACATCATACAGTTTAATATAGAGCTCACAGCGGCAGTGGAGGGAGCAATGCTTGAGATTTTTGAGTCGATCCCAATAGTCAGGGCTTGTCATGTCATCCTCCGCCAAGCAGCTCATTTTAAGATAGATACGTGAGTAAAATTCCTAATAGAGAAACGAAAATAAACTTTGGAAGCAGCAATGTGGAAATGATGAATGTGTTTTCAAGGGAGATAATCAAAGAACGTAACATTGTAAAGTAAATATAACAAAGGAAAAATCCTTCAAGAATCCATACAAATTCCCGGATCACTACCAAAATTTCATCATCTGTTCCTTGTGTCATTATCAACTTTTCCTGCAAGTTTCATCAAATACCGTTCGCAACTTTTAGAGTCATTTTGCACACAGACGGACAGACGGACAAACCAACGCCGATGAAAACATAACCTCCTTCCTATATAAGTACGAAACAGGTAAGTCTTCAACGTCAAGCATTAAAAAATCGTGATGACGTCATTTAATACATGAAAATTCCAAGCGAATTTACTGCAAATTTTCCCCGCAGCAAAAATTGTTACGGTGAATATTCTAGACATGATTTTACCCCTTACCACAAGACTCCTCCTAATTTGCCGCCTACGAAATTTACATCAATTACAATAACAACAACAACAGCAATAATAATAACAATTATAATAATAATAATGAACTCGCTTTTCTCTATTTTGGAATGCATTCGTGTATTTAATGCTTACGACACATATTTTATTCCTTACTATCTGGAGACGTCACTGTTTGTTCCAATATAGTTCATCGCTTAGTAATGAAACAGATTTTGTTCACGACAGTTTGTCACATCAATATGTCTAGTATACACTTGGGAAGACCAGAGCTGAAATGAGGATTCGCTACATTTAAGTAAGTTGTATGCTCTATGTTGATAGTGCGAAGGCCTTCCGAGAGATCATCCGTCTCATGTGTCCGAATGACATCATCCGGACTCGTAAAATGTACGAGACTCCACAGAACCTCTCACTGTCAATACATGTACACACACACACACACACACACCACACACACACACACACACACACACACACACACACACACAGAACTATGTATGGTATATGCTATACATACACATACATAAATATCACACATGATACGCTTGTGTCTGTATATTTGTATGTCTGAATTAATTTATAGTTACGAGCAGAAAATAGTTTGTATAAGAAAACCTAAGATAATCTAAAGAACTTAAGCTACAGTTTTAATTCTTCCGCTGTGGAACTTTAAACAGGTGTGAATATATCTTATTATATTCTTTGCACACAGTAAATTTGTGTGTATGTGTGTGTACACGTATATATGAGTATACAGGTGTATATGTATGTATGTTATATAAATGTAACCAAACTTTCAATCATGCTACTCGGCTAGCCTTCCGGCAGCTACCTGCCACACTCAACAGCTCTCTAAGTATATAAATAAATTAATCCCATCTAACGTTGCCCACATGCGAACCGCATCTTTCTAAGAAGTCATTTTTCAGAACCGACAACTCGTCGTGGCAGGCTTTCATTCATTCCTCTTTTTCCTTCCTTTAATTTCTATCTGTGTAGTTTAAAACATTTGAGACTTCCATTGGCTTTCATATATCTTATCCAAACAATAAAATTTACACGCTCATAAATCTTTCACATTCATAATTTCATTGATAATAAATCTACATTCATATTTTCATCAGTTGCCTATTAATTACTCTATTTTTTCACGTTTCATTTGTATCTCTTCTTTACATGGAAAAATGCGAGCAAAAGAAATAATATTCTTAAGATTATAAACCTGACAATGTACAGGACAAGTTATAACACTTGGGAAAGTTCAGGACAACATATTACATCTGGTAAAGAACAGAACAAGAAATTTTTTACTTAAAATATTGCAGCTAAGGATGAAACTTGAATATTAAAAACTATTTGATTTTAATTTACAAAGTAACACTATAATTAAAAAAAGGTACCATCATTTTGTTAAAATATTGACACATTAGAATCCTTAAAAAATGATAGCCAGAAGCACCCATATAGCTAAAGTTTTATGCAAAGCGGTATAGTATATATGCTAGGCAAATTCATTATGTAAAAGGGGGCAACAACAACAACAATATGTATATATATATACATACATATACATACACACATATACACACACACACCACACACACACACACACACACACACACACACACACACAAATGTATGTGTATATATACGTAAATATCGAACGATGAAATGAGGGCTCAACACCGCATTGCTGGATATATAATTTCTTTATTTCTGAATTAAGGCTACCATCGGTTAAGAAAAGTAGGAATATATCCTAGTGTCTTAACAAATTTTTAAGCCGATCACATGGAGAAAGGTGTTCGCCTCCAAAATATATATATAGATAGATAGATAGATAGATAAACTTACTTGGAAATGCATGTGTGGCATTCAATTATATAATAATATAAATAAAATATATACATACATATATGCATATATATGTATATGGGTACAGGACGTCACAAAGCGAATGTAAACAACATGAAATACGAAGACAAACTTGGGTGTGCGAACAACGAGAGAAACAAATGGAAAACAAGACAAGTAACATAAAGAACGACCCTTCATCACATTTCGGCTGTCCATCTACTCCTCATTTCGAGCAATTTAAGACAATTACTCAAAATGAGGAGTAGATGGACAGCCGACATGTGATGAAGGGTCGTTCTTTATGTTACTTGTCTTGTTTCCCATTTGTTTCCCTCGTTGTTCGCATACCCAATTTTGCCTTTCGTATTTCATATTGTTTGTTTTGTGATGTCCTGTACCCATATATATATATACATATTAAATGAGAGAGAGAGAAAGTGATGTACAGATATTGTATATTTGGAATAATAAAGTAATCAGAATGTTGGATGATTATATATATATTTTATTAAAATTTTTTCATCGCTTTCTTCCGTTATCGGATGTTTCAAAATGTGCTTTAAAGTTAGGTTTCTTGCTCCTTTTATATATAAAGAATTTTGTGGGGTTAGCCAAGCAAGGGAGTAGAAAGAAGCAAATTTTTTTTCAGAAGGAGGGGAGGTATAGAGGTGTGGCTTTTGTATTCGTATGGTCAGTTTAATACTTAGTGGCCTTTTAAGGAAAAAAAAATTTTTGTATTTGAATTGGTCAAGGTCTTAATTTTAAAAAACAGATGTTGTTGGGGTAATTCTAATGCAGCTTCTTCATCTTGAATAACCTGTGTGTAAAAATTCTTTAGCTCTCATCAAAAGAGCTCATTAGAGCTCTGTTGGTTTATATACCAAACCAACCGGAAGTCGAGTAAATAGATGAATTTTAAATGTAGATCAAAAAGTCGGTGTAGATCACCTGCTATACCAGAAGCATGTATGTAGATCACATACTACACCGGCACCGATTTCTCAATAGTATGTATGTATGTATGTATGTATGTATGTATGTATGTATGTATGTATGGGTCAATTGTTATATTACACCATTACGCTTCGTCCGACTTGACCATTGCCTCGCGTTTGCAATGTTAGTATGATCTTAGCTTAATACCAAAGCCCAACAACAAGACGCTTCTGCAATGCTCTGTTGTGTGCATAAATCATTCTCTGTCGATAATAATCAGCAGGCATCCTTCAACACCGTTTTACAGTAAAATGAATAAGTACATATTGAGAAATACTTCAATGCACAAAACGACATCACTAAATAAAACACGATTTCAAAGTTTCCACTCACGCACTACATTTAATATATTCTCGCAAACTTAGAAATGCAAAAAACATACTACTCTCTTGTTATACATCAAACATACTCATATAAATAAATATGAGTGCGTGCTTGCGCTTCTATGCATGCACAAGGATACATGTGTATATATTAAGTATATGAATTTTGTTTATTGTCTCTGCCGAGAAAACGGTTTTGAATTCTATACGTTTCGTTCCCTCAATTTGAAGTTTAAATACGCTGCAGTTTGAGTATTCAATTTCTTATTTGTACTAGCAGTATACGGATGCAACTATATGTGTGTGTGTGTGACATATAATAATATGTATATATATATATATATATATATATTATATATATATATATATATATATATATATATATATGTATGTCATAGTATGCACATACAGACACACATATCCACATATATATGCATATAATAATAATATATATATTTTTTTTATACGGTGAGTGGGTAAATGCGTGTATGTGGAGGGTATGGTGTGTGTGTGCGCATTTAAGTGCGTGCGTGTATGCATAGAAATGGTCATATGAATGCCTAAGAAATTTCGCTCATCCATTCCTATACATTGGGTTTTATATGTATTCTCATTAGACAAACACCAGAAGT
>NC_042998.1:38811614-38829114 GCF_006345805.1 Octopus sinensis
TAGAGTAAGAGACCATTTTTATTTATTATGTTGTATGATTTGAACACCCAATATTTGTCTATGCTGTTCACACCAGTGGCGACTCTAAATTATTACTCATAGCTCATTTTTGATATGTGTATGTGTTTGTGTTTGGATATATAAAGTTAAAAACAGCAACGCGATGGTACATGCAAAGTATTAATATGACGCTCGGAGAAATAAATAAAGAGTGGTTGTTTTACGTTTCGAGCAAAGCTCCTCTTCAGAAACAGGAGACAGAGGAAAGTCCGAAAGAAAAGGAAGGAAGAGAAAAATCGCCAACAGGGCACGTGTAGTTACATTTTGGTATGATCGGAAATAGATGGACAAAGAGTAAGTGCTTTCTGGGACAAGAGAGTGTGAAGAATGGTTGGTATCTGTGTGTGAGTTGTGAGGACAGTAACTGGGTGTTTGTGTGTGATATATACACACACGCCACCGCATACATGAGGATGTTAATCTCAGTCAGAAAATATCAGCAAACTCATGCAGCAATAACTTTGAGGAACATACGTATCACTTTCAAATTATTGCACAAAGCCAATAATTTCGGGGGAAGTGTAAATCGGTTACACGGACCCCAGTGCTCAACTCGTACTTATTTTATCGAACCCTAAAGTAATGAAACGCAAAGTCGACCTCAGCCGAATTTGAACTCAGAGCGTAAAGACGGACCAAATGCTGCCAAACATTTTGTAAGGCGTGCTAACGATTCTTTCATCTCACCTATTTAACGTCAAGACTTGATCAATTTTGCTAAATTCATATTTGAAGAAATAGTTTTTCTTTTGTCTTTTGGTTCTATCTGAGGCGAATTAGGTCTCGTGTGGTTAGAGTGCAACTCAGCCCGAAAGCTACAATGAACTTAGAACACTTCTGTCGGGGTGGTGCTTGATAACGTATCGATAGCTTCAGCTCAAAACTGTTCTTGGAAGGCAATATTAGGATATAAACATTTATAGATTAATTACGCAGAATAAATGTGTTTAGAATTCTGTTGAGCCGTCGATGAAAGAGATTCATTCAGTTCGTTATCCAGCGTTTTCGTGTTTTAAAAAAATGGTTTGTAATTTAATATTGTCTATAATGACTACAGCTTTCGGATATTTAAGTTATTTATTTTACTTTAGTTTCTGTGAGAAATAAACCATCAGACTGTAAATGATCTGGAATGTTCTGCAAAGGTAATATACAAACTAGAGAATGAGAGAATCGGTAGATATGGAAACAGTAATATGTTCAAGCTTGAAATAACAAAAGATAATTCCTTTTGCCGTCTAATGTTACTTTTCAGCGGTAGATCTGTACATAGAAACAAAACGTATGAGTGTAGAATGCTGAGCTGGTACAGCGGAAGTAAGGGCAGCAAGCAGAGAACCACGCCAATAACAACAGTATTAATAGTAACACAACCAACAAAGACTCTACCGACGAATACAGTGTCAGAAGTTTTGTCAGAAACCCAAGTAAGCTAATCAGATTGTTATAGAGGAGGAACGCGATTAATAGGAAGGCAATTACGTGGAGACGATTAGACGACGTGAATATTATGGAAATAACATGAAATATGAAAAACTTGTTGAAAATAAGCAAATGTGTTTGGGATGAAGAAAGTGAATGCAAAGTAAAATGAATAGGAGAAACTAAAAAGAGTAAAGCGGGGAATTGTTCATACGAAACAGATTTTCATAATTGATGTGTAAAAGAAATTTTTTAAAAATCGAGTAAACACTTAGACATGGCAATGAATCTCCATCAAATACGAAATTCGACTTTTTATATAAATCGAGGAACAGCATTCCAACGTTCTCACTGGGTTTGGATTTCATTCTCTCTGATTGTTAATGAGCACGAGCATGCATGTGAATAAGTGTGTGTGTGTGTGTGTGTATGTGTGTGTGTGTGCGTGTGTATGTGAGTATTTGTAACAGTGGTATGAATCACTGGATACGGTTTTCACTATTTAGTCAAATTCGGTTCTAGCGTTTCATTGTTATCCCAGAATATTATTTCACGTTACTTCGGTGCAGTTTATTGCCAAGAATTGGATTACAAAGGACCTACAATTATTTAGATTGAAGCAATTTCTCCGATCAAACACACAATTTGGAACACTGTGGAGGACAGCATTTGATTACAAGCCTAGGACAATGTATTTCTTATTAAACTCTTCACTCTCCACACACAGGCATCGTACTCTAGAATAGCAGTGCCCTGCTGCAATCACACATGCGTACATACACATTTACAATCATACACATATACACATGTATAAATTTGTATGTATGTATACATACACACACACATACATGCACGCGCACACACACACACACACACACACACACACACATGTATATGCGATGCATTTCTTTGGTGATGTTTGTAGATGTATTTGCATGTCCACAGTTGGTAGTGTTATAGATTTAGCAAATTGACATTGCTGCGCACGTTTGATAGACGAGGTTTAGCTATTGTGTTTCATTTGCTCCTAGATTCGGTGGTAATTAATTCTTTGGGAATGCCTGCCCTTCATTCGGCTAACTTTTCTTTCGCTCTAGCATATACAGTGATTAGCGTAATAATCATGCAACTCTTTAATGCTCGTTGCCGGCTTCCATTTCTAAACGCCTGTTTATAAATATTTGTGCGCGTATTCTTGATTAGAATGATCGTATTCACTCACTACATGCTGTGATAAATGTTATAATCGTGGATGCTTTGAAGACCCAATTTCACCCTATTAAAACAGGAGTCAGACAAAAGTGTTAAAGCCAAGGCCACCTAACCTTAGTCTCAAACAATTTATCCAGATCTACAATATTTAATTACTCCATGCATTTTGCTATGGTAAGATGCTGTTTGCGCTAAACTTGACTGTAACGTCTATCTGTTACAACGGTCGGGTTGATGCCTCGTTGTTGTCTGGGGGCTTTTCTCTCGTTGAATTTCTTTGGAAAGACAAAAATGTATGTAGCCTCGCCTCGAAATACATTTTGAATATCATATTGCTTGCAACAGTAAAATTCATTTGAATTTCAATATGAACTGCTACGTAAGAAATTTTGTTTTTGAAACTAGGCAGATATAGAAGTAATACAAAACTAGTACTCTACTAATTCCACTTTACCAAACATCATACTTCATTACACGTCACTTCGTTTGCTTCGTATAACTTGGCAATTTACCACATTAATTCACACTTCTTCAACAGCCTCACATAATTACAGAAAACAAGCTTTACATCTCGAGCCTGTAGCTTTCTTTTTTAGCACTTTATAATAACGAAAATATTGCTTTAGCACCAAATTCCACTTCTTCGATTTTCTTCTGAATGCAAACTGTGTCGATAATTTTTTTTTTCTGCCAATGTCGGCCCAAAAACATTCTTCACTAATCGGACTAGAGGTTACGAAGTATGAATAGTACTTGCAAATACTAGGTTTTGCTAAGTTCAATTACAAGTATTTTTTTTATATCTCAGTGTGAACCTATCTATACAACCAGAAGATATCTACCGCCTTCATTTCGCGAATTTCCTGTGAACAATTTACGCGTTCACACTGTTCCAATTACAATAGTGATAAGAGAAAATGTTGAGGCGACAAACCCAGATTTAAATATCACAAGAATACTTCCAGAACTCCATGTTATATATTCTTTGAAAATTTCGGCTGGAGAGTCGAAGATTGTCGAGTTGAGAGGTGGCTTTTGTAGAAAGTTCTGGGAGTAGAACAAGTTGCCCTTCACTTAACTTGATTATAACCCAAATATTTTCCTTTTTCAGACCGAATCAACTCCCCTAATTGTAAATGTATGCTGAAGTTAAATACACATCCTCACTGTGAATATCAAGATTGAATATAATATTCAAGTACTGTGTTCGAATCTTTCATCGTGGATAGAATAGGTTACACCACTCTACCATATTGCTATACAAGAAATAAAAATACAAAGCGAAGTCCTTTGTGTGTTCAAGATTCATGCAGCGTTTTCTACTCTGTTAAGTACCAGATAACAACAGCACTAACTGCATTCGGCTGTATCAATAGAGTCGACTATGCTCACCACACTACATCCCCTCAAAGCACGTACACACACACACACACACACACACACACACACACACACATATGTTCACTCTATTCCTCCTTAAAATCAACGCCTATATACTTCCCTTCCATCTGTTTCTGACCCAGGTCGGTTAACAATAAACCGGTACTTCTTTAATTAACCAGAACACCGAATGACTGATAACGGGTTCGTTTTTGTGGTCCGTGTTAGACTCAAATTCCGTTTAGTAGAAACTGAACAAAATTGGTAACATTATTCATAACACATATGCCTTATATTGTTGTGGCTGTCTTTGCATTAGACAAACTATTCTTCTCGGATTTTGCAAAGGTCAACGGATTGTGTAAAACATCATGACAGTTATTTTGGACAACGAATCTAAAAGTCAAATATTGGCAACATATCGGCCGAATTAGGTGGAATTTATAGGAGAACTCTTTCATGCTTCTTAGCAAACAAATATACATTTATAATTTTATATTTGTCAACTGATTTCGTTCTGACAAGGTTAGTGTCTATGTTTTCAGATTAGCAATAAATTAGTATTTTGTCTTTAGTTTTTCCCATAGTCAGTGAATGATTGAAGAAGTGCAGGACTGTGTCCAGCCCCCCCCCCCATTCCACCTTATTTAAAATGTCATATTACTTTGAAGAAATAATAAATGAATATTAAAAGAACTTTTAACTATAAAGTTTATTTGTATATTAAACATAAATTATAATGCTTAATATTACAACATTCGCTTCTGTTTTAAATGTCATCTTCCGTTTGAATTCCATACGTAAACAAATAGCTTTCCTTCGCGTTCGTAGAAATGTAATGAAGCTAAAAAGAAGTGAGTAAATTATTTTTAAAAGTATTACGTAGTGCAAAAACAATAATCCCTATCCAATAGAATTAAGTTTTCAAAATTGTGTTAGACTGCGGTCATGCTGGAGTACGACTTTGAAATTATTTAGTCTATAATACCATCTCCCAACACAATCTTTCGCACAAAGTCGGATGTGTGTTGCATTATCAAGAGCGTCAAGAAAAGAAAATATTAAAGTATTAACCGAGATTAATGAAAAGGGGTCCATTTGCTGACAGTTGTGTCTGCAAAAACAAAAAAGGTCTACAGTGATGTGAGACATTCATTACTCTCTTTTAATTGAAATATATTTAAGTTTCTTTTTAATTGCTAGGAAAGGGGCATTAGGAAAAAGGAAAAGATGTCTATAAGTGAATATAATGAAAGAACAATATAGCAAAACTCAACTCTTCGTATTGGTAAATGTAATTCCTTAATTCCCAGCAGAGAATCTATTTTCAAATTCACTCAAGTGAAGATTCATGAACATTTTCCCTTGACAGTCTCATCTCCTTTCCAATTTTCATTATTGTCTTTTTTTAAATGCATCATGGATTATTTTACTGATTACAGAATAAACTATAACAGAGTCTTTGCTTAATTCATGAGCATACTGCCAAGCACAACACAAATGCCTGCAGAAAACCGCCCAGAGGTCTGTTTTTTCTGCTAGTAGGTATAATTTATGAAAGTTCATTAAAAAAAAAATGTTATTCTTTCACAAAATATTGGGCATGTATTTGGTTAATATATATTGTAACATTTCGTAAACAAGAAAGAAACTAACAACGGTCAAAACTGCGATATAATTGGAGTTCTCGATGCCCTGGGAAAGTCATGAACGTTAATAGTTCCCATCTCTAAACATCTGAAATGTCTTGCTGATTAGAAAATATTCATTTTGATAACTCTGAGACAGATACTGTAAAGAAGATTTTAATCTTCCTGCCAGTTAAATTTTGAAATAAATTTCCATTTTCATCTGTAGTGGCTTAAACTCCGCTGCTCTTGTTCACTTGCAAGACAAATGCATAATCAGGAGAATTTCGAAAATAAACGAAAATATACAAACATAGATGCAACACTGTAAAATGGTGGACACACAAATATTCCGTTTTAATATCATTCACTATCTTTAGGTAAATTCAATAATCATTTTCTTTAAATATATTCTATGTGTGCGTGGTGACGATGTGGGTGACTTATTCCAACCAAATTCAATAGAAGCTTTGCTGTCTGATAGGAATCTATAAGTATTTACTATCTACCAATTCACTCCATCGATGGGCTATTAGTAAAATTTATCATGTTGTCAGTATTGATAGCAACGACCAAAATAATGGATATTGTTGTAGCAAAATGGTGTATCTCTTTCATATTTCCCAACTTGAATTTTCAGAATGTGTGTGTGTGTGCGCGTACGTATGTGTAAGGTTGTATATATACATGTGTGTAAGTGTTGCCGGAATATATTTGCAAGAATACATTTCTCTCTTAATCTCTGTAACTATGTGCGTGCGCGCGCGCGCGTGTGTGTGTGTGTGTCAATAGTTTATGCCTGTCGTTTGGAAATTCTCGTGAGTCAGCTACAAATGAATACTTTTTCTGATAGTTGATAGCAGCCTTCCACAAACAGCGGGTTGTGACCTGTTTATAAATATCCTGAGATTATTTACTGAGTAACATCACTATAGCAACCAATAGTCTTTTGTTTTTGTCACTTTTATATCCACACTTCTCACATTTTAATTATTGCATCAACGCATCTTTCGGTCACATTATTTCCGTGCCTTCTATCACTGCTGATTGAATTCGATATTGGTATCTGAATACAATGCTTATAAATTTCGGATTTGTGAATTCCATGGAATAATTTATGTTGAGTACATGAACTTGTTACTTAATAGCACTTTAACAAGTTTTAGAGTCGCGTAGCCAGTTTGGTTTTGGGGGAAAACATCCATAAATGGAATATCTGCCTCGTTTCGACAAGCCAGAAAATAACCTCTCCGTGATTACTCAACTTCTAAGAAATAGCAGCCAGATCTCCCTCAAATCACACCCTACTGTCTTTAAAAAGTACCACTCAAGCACGGATCGGTATTATCATATAGAAACAACACACAAAATAAGCATCAAGGTAATTATAAAATTGCTGAACTATATCTTCTTCATAGAAACTCAATGATGAAGCGTTTGTTGTCAAAATAGAAATTCATTTCATCAGGATTTGGAAAACAACAAATTCTATATAAGTTTGTTTAGACGGAGCCTTTACCTCTAAATTTGCAATTTGAAGTACGCCATATTCTTCTATCGAGTTATGGATGGCAACAGAGATTACAATTATCGACCCTTCTTTTTTTCTTCTAAAAGTCTTTTTGTAGCCACTTCTAAGACTCAAAAGTTATTTTTGCTATGTCCCTTGTAATTTTTCCTGTGGTGATGTAACTTGTTCATTGTCGACATTTTCCCCATTTTCGTGTTTATTTTTTACAATTCTTCTTCCTACCAACCTGCACAACCCACGCTTGACCTTACATGAATTTATGGTGTTGACTCCAATGAGTCATGTTGAGGTCACTCTTCAATGTGTTTATTCTTTTTGGATGATATATTCCAAGTTGATGCTTCAGTATCTGCTTCCAACATACTGAAGTCTTTATATCCTTTATTTGCATCTCTACCGTCTCTATATTCCCTTCACAACTCAACTCCATTCCATGGTTAATGTCAGATACTTCTTCCGTTCAAATTTCCAGCTTATATTTGCAGTAAAAATTTTCACCGTATTTTCCAGTCTTTCTTCCACCATTTTAATCCCCCCTTAAGAGTTTCAAATCCCCCCTTAAAGAATAAGTCATCTCTCTTTTTTTCTTTTTCCAAAATAGTATCCAGTTTTTTTCATTTCGCAGAATACGAGTCAGTCAATTATGATCTGTGGCACTGAAAAGCCACCACGTGGAAAGATACCTGTTTTTGTATTTTAACTTCTCCAAGATTTCCATTTTTGACAGTTAGATTTGATTTTGAGTGTTCCGTCATCTACCTTTATCAACTGTAAACGGACTTGCTTGACGGAGATCAGCCCGGAAAATATATTTTCCCAAGATCCCTATATGCAATGACTTATTTTCTACCGTTTCGAGAGCAAAGCGAGTCAAAATATGAGGACATGTATCGCTTTACATTGAAGTGGGAAAGATGGTTTGTTTTAATACATTTAGTTGTATATGCATGCTTAGGTGCAATTTCGGATCATTTAGTTTGCATTTAACCGGATTTGAATGTAAAGAAGGTTTTGGAAAGCTTCAATCTTATCCAGGTGAATGTCCTTCCCTATTTCTGTGGTTGTGTTGCCTTTATTTGTACATTTCCTGCACCAAGCAGTTGACGTGTCTTAATTTATTGCATTTATGATATATGAGTAGGCGTTTATACATATGTGTATGGGTCTACATACCCCCTTTTAATTCTTTCTGCATACCCCCTTTAACTCTTTCTACATACCCCCTTTAATTCTTTCTACATACCCCCTTTAACTCTTTCTACATACCCCCTTTAATTCTTTCTATATGACAAGTTTTGTATTGATCTCCTGAGCAAGAACAAAAAGTATCGTTGTTATCATCGTCGTTGTCGTTGTTGTTGTTTTTGCATCTTGTAGCAAACAGACGTCTGTAAATAAAGCTTCACGAAGAAAGTAAACTTTAAACGGATTATCTGGTGAGAAGCAGTTTCATATATTAAAAACGTTTCCGGTTATGTGAGGGTCTGATGATTTCCAAATACCACCGACCTGGAGAAGAGAAGTGGACATGGTAATAAAGTGTACTTGATGACTTACTTCCTGAAGTGGGTGAAGGCCAAAAGAAAACTGAGGGCTACGGGGAATTTGTTTTAAAAGTTTATACATTTTTTTTTACGAATATCCATTCACAATATGTTTCTGAGCGCTTCCTCATGACCGCCGCAAAAGAAGAATGAAGTGGCGGTGGGAGTAACCTTAATGAATACGCTTACAATTATTTTCAGACGGACGTAGAGAATTTTAATTGTAAACAGAAAATGAAATTATCAAATATCCAGACGTTGCTTCAAGCTAAAACATACATTTTCATCCGTACAACAGAAGATACAGAAAGTAGTGAGGAAGACATTAAACTGAATGGAAATGAAAGACAGTATGAATAGCGCCAGTATCAATATTCCGTCATTTGCTAATGCTCCGTGTCAAACCGACGATGATCTTGACTTGAAAACAGCTCAGGAAATAAGACGAGATTGACGTAGTATATCGGGAAAAGCAGTGCCTTCTTATTCCACAAATATATGCAGGAGGACTCGAGGAATAGGATGGCATATTTCCCTTTTTCAAAAGACCGGGGTTCATTCAAAACATGGACGAAGCCAAGCCGATGTCTAGCGGATTATGTACTCCATCGCTCAGGACAGGATATATAGAAATGTATGTCTGGGGGTTTTTTTGTTGTTGTTTTTTGCCCTTTAAAAAAAAACTGAGGATAAGCTGAGGAAATGAAAGGGCTGGTGTACAACACAACTGCCTCTGAAACATTATTATTACGGCCAAGGGTTTTAATATAAACATCTTGCACTGGCTTATCGTCATCTTTGTATAACAATGAAGGCATATGATGAGCACGGATGCTATCAGCAACCATAAGTGGTTACTGGAGATCAAAGGAGCATCCAGGTTTTAATGAGATCAAGAATACCACAAGGCTTTCTGGAAGTTTTACTTTATTAAGTAAAACAACGACGACAACAACAACAATGACAAAAGCACCCGCAGCAATGGATAAATTGCAGTATCCGGATTTAAACAACATCAGAAATTAGCAAAAGTAGCAATAGCCACGGCAAAATCATTGGCAACGGCGGAAAATTAAGGTTAGTAAACTTAAGAGCTTACGCCCCTCCTTCAAACTCTAGCTGCAACTATTAGAAAGATCATGGACAATCAATAACCGATGGTGGATATTCCTAAAAAAATCTATCAAAGCAGAGTCGATAAATTTTAATAAGGAAAAGTTTAACCTACAGGGCGATTTAGTCGGGAAACTTGAAGAGGCACTTAGGAAAGGCATTGTGATTGATATACTGCCGGCGAGATTGGTCCCTCATTAGTTCTTCAACGCGGAACACGAAGGTTGCCTGTTGTGAGAATTAGGAGATATGTTCTAAGGCATGAGGGAACAAAGGCTGGTCAATGCTCTTGAGTGGAAGGGGTGCAATGTGTCAATAAAGCTACCGTTCGGTTTTCACTGATCAGGAGGGGTGCATGCTATTCTATTCAAAGCAGATGCATGCGGCTTTTCTGTGGCACTTCACTCAAATGTCTGTGGCGGAGACAGGGCGAATTAACCAGATATATCGAATGCCTACCACGGTTTTTGCATAGTTATAGTGGTGGAGGCTTCTGCGAAAGACTGATGTCATCAAGGCTTGGTTGTAATAAGAGGAGAAACCATCTGTCCTCGATGGCTTGCCTTAGGAACTATATTTTATATGCTAAACTCGCTCGAGGGCCTCTTGGTAGATATCTTTTGGGGCACTGGTAGCAGAACAGGAGAATTCCCAGTCTTGTGAAACAAGATGTGATGCTACTGCTGCTGAGAAAGAACAAGACAACTGATGACTTTTAACAACTCTAGGCCCGTTACACTGCTAAATGCAGAGTTCAAGATATTGTTGTCGGTGTGGCGCATGTATTTGCCATCCTAAACAGTTCTTTCCACAACAACTTCCTCGCACGAGATACATCACAGAAAGTATAGGTAAAAAAAACCCTGAGCAATACAGATAGGTCGAAAGCTTTCGATAGAACTGGCCATCAATACTTGGTGGCTGTCATCAAGGCAGCTGGCTTCAGCCGGTAGTCAGAGTAAGTGCCGATCCATCGGAACCTTCCATTAGCATGGATTAGTTTCGTGGAGGCTGCTCTCTTTCTCTTCTTCTGTACGTGCTGCCATTCGTGTCACTAAGTGGAGATTAGAGGTTTCGAGGAGCATCACATACGAACTGGGATGACTGCAAGTGAGTTAGGTCAGCGTATGTGGACGATGTGAATATATTATAGTGCCGAATACCAAGCACTTCAAGAGGATTGCCATTGCTCTAATGTATGAAGCGGGGATAGAAACAAATATTATTTTCTAATTTTGGTAAAAGGCCAGTAATCTCAGGGGACGGATAAATCGATTACATCGACCCCAGTGCTTAACCGGTAGTGATTTTATGGACCCCCAAAAGTATGCAAAGCACAATCGCCGTCGGCGGAATTTGAATTACGAAAGTAAAGGCGGACGAAATGCCGCTGCGCATTTTGCCCAGCGTGCCAACGATTCTGCCGGCTGACCGCTCCGAAGCAAATGCTTGATAGAAAATGGAAGGTATTCAGCTCGTCACCAGCCGTCCAAGAATTTGGACCTTTTCCAGCCGTCCAAGAATTTGGACCTTTTCCAGCCGTCCAAGAATTTGGACCTTTTCCAGCCGTCCAAGAATTTGGACCTTTTCCAGCCGTCCAAGAATTTGGACCATTTCCAGCGACTTCGAGGGACACCTCCCAGTAGTGTAGGGCGTCAACGAAGAGCCCTCGACTACAACAAGACGACCAAACTTTTTTTCCAAGGTCTAGGGTCTCCCGCCCCTAAGCCCTAGACCATCACCTAATCACCCTTACCCGTCTTTTTGCTTAACAACAACAACAACAACAGCTCGTCCCCAGAATAGGCAGATCCGTGCTGTATAAAAAGAATGCCGAGGGGGCGTTGGATGGTCAGGAAAGTTAAATTGTTGGGGTTTAGTTTGATTCAGATCTCTAGGTAGGCAAGAAGAGAAACAAAAAGATGAGCATGGTAGACAATTCCATCCAGAAATCGACAAACTCCTTCCCCCGAAATTGGTGGCCTGGGGCCAAAATTTAAATCATTATCATTGTTAATATTCAGGCGGCGAACTGGCAGAATCATTAACACTCCGGGGTGGGGGATGCAAAATGCTTAGCGGCATTTCTTCCGGTTTTGCGTTTCGAATTTAAATTGTACTGTGGGGTGGCGGGCAGCTTTGCCTTCCTTACTTTCGGGTTGATAAAATAATGTAACTGGTCATGTAGTGGGGTCTATATAGTCGACAATTCCTTGGCTCCCAAAACTTTAGATCTTGTGTCAAAATAAGAAAAGACATTATTAAAGCGGCGGGTTGGCGGAATCGTTAAAGCATGGGACTATATGTATAACGGCATTTCTTGCGATCGTTTATGGAGTGAGTTCAAATGTCAGCGACTTCAATTTTGCTTTCCATTTGGGACCGATAAAATACTGTACCTGTCAACTACTGAGCTCAATGTAATCGTCTAACCCACATACCCACTAAAATTGCTTACCTTCTGCCTAAATTTGCAACAAGTTTGTTATCAATTGTGTGTTTTTCTTTTATTTAAAACTAAAGACTGTTTTATTGTATTAATTTCCTCAGTAAACACATCATCAAAAGCAGTTTGATGTCAAATTACACACACACACACACACACACAAACAAACAAACAAGCTGTGAAACAAAAAAAAAACAATGACTTCCAAAAATAACCGTTTTTTAAGACACTTTATTTCATTAACACTTTGTCAGCTGAAAAATAAATAAACAGTAATTGTAATTACTAAAGGAGAAAATAGAAATTACTGAAGAAAATTGAAGAGTGTCTTTCTGTTTTGCGGAATTTTTTTCTTTTTTTGTTATTTTATTAGGATTAAAATTTGTATTAGATGAGGTTTCTTCTTTAGTCGAGTACCCACTTTCAAACCCAGCACAGTCCACCTTGGGTACCTGCAAGGCTTTCTTCTTCTATTCTATTGAGTGCATTCTATGCAACGTTTGAGCTTTGCTTGGCGATTTTTTCACCAGTTTTTTTTTTTTTTGGTTTTTGTTATGTATTTTATGTATTCTTTCATTATTTCCAAGCCACCTATCACATACATACATACATACATACATACATACATACATATATAAATGTGCGTGCGCGTGTGTATATATGTATGTATATATGTATGTCTATATGTATGTATATATATATGTATCTATATATATATATGTATATATATATATATATGCATATATATATATATATGTGTGTGTGTATGTGTGTGTGTGTATTGTGTGTGTGTGTGTGTGTGTGTGTGTGTGTGTGTGTGTGTGTGTGTGTTGTGTGTGTGTGTATTCGATCCACTCTTTTTGGTTCTCACTGTTTCCAGATAATTTCTCCTTTTCTTTTGAAACACATTAAACTCGCCCGGAACTGATAACCCGATGAAAAGTCATTTTGTTTCCTCGTGATAGTTGGCTACTCTATCCTGTCAAGAAGCCATCTTGCTGCCGGTTTGGATCGATATATTCCACTGTAATAAAAGCTTTATCAGAGACCGTTTCTGTTCTATCTTGTTGTGTTGATATTTCACAAGGCTTGCATTCTTTCCAGTCTACGAAGTCTCCAAACATGCCCAGGCGTGTATTTTTTTTATTAGCTAACACTAAACAAGCAGAAACAAAGTGCATTTTCTGCAGTTCCTTTTTCAATTCTAGGTCCAAATCATTTTTGCCAGCTGTCACGTAGTTAAATACTTTATTTAATATATTCGGTTTTGTTACGTGCTTTTGCTATTTCCTGACAGATAGATTTTATTCTTGTACGAAAATGTTTGAAAATATCCTTTGCTATTAAACCACTGCCACGATTCCTTTTCCCCGTCTCCACGCTTTCAGTGCTTTTTTTATTTTATTTCCGAGCAATTACATTCAGTATGTATCCGAGTTCAATTGACCATATTGCTAAATTGTTTGATCTGCAGTTCTGTCACAAAGTTAAACAAATGTTTTCCAAACACTAATAAAGTCTCTTTTTCTTTCAATGGTATCATGTTACAGAAATAAAGTGCATTGAAAATGCACCGCGACATCTGTGCACTTTACGTGTTTTAATAACATCATGTTTAACTCCGCGTTATTACTTTATGTAATTCTATGGGCTTTTATGACTGAGCATTATTAACTGCATAATTGACTTTGATATTTATGCCTGTGGGTGGTCATGTAGGTAACGGGTATATGATCAAGCAGTAAAGATACTGATCAGTAATGAACGCTCGTATATACTTTTTTTGAAAGTCCTTAAAGAATGGTTGCATTCCAGAACGATTTTAAAAAGACTGCATCTCGTGTCAAGATGTTTACAGCTTTCTTATGCATATTAATGGGTGTGGGAGTGTGTGTATTGTGTATGTGGCCCGGGGGCGGGGTATTGAGGTTTTATTTGTTCCAGTCATCGGACTGAAGACATGGTGCAGCCCAACTTTCGATAGTTATGGATATATCATCTCCCCGCCCCGACACTTTTTCCAGTCTAGTGCATATTTTAAACGATCCCTTATAGTGAAACTTCATATATTGACTACCATACACATATATGTTATATATGAATGCAAATATATATATATATATATTATAATAAATTAGAGATAAAACCACTATTATGCAAATCAAACAATGAAAAACATAAGCCAATACATAAAATTAATTTAATT
Organism: Octopus sinensis; assembly: GCF_006345805.1. Taxonomy (NCBI): domain Eukaryota; kingdom Metazoa; phylum Mollusca; class Cephalopoda; order Octopoda; family Octopodidae; genus Octopus; species Octopus sinensis. The sequence goes on from NC_042998.1 coordinate 38,826,157, forward strand.
TATATTATTTTAAATATATATGAAAAGTATTAAAAGTTTAATAAAAGATAAAGAGTAAAACACTACGATCGTTTCATGGCTGTACAATTCGAATAACAATAATTTAAATTCAATTAATAATTCGAGTTATGGTTACAGTCAATCTTCAGGTTAACTGAAATATCTAAAAAATAATCAGAAATATTTAAACAATATTTTTAAGATATAAATAATATAATAATTTTACTTATAATAAACTCTATTATCAAACTAGAAACATAACTTAACAATTATGGAGCTAGTTTGTGTCCGTTGAATCTTATTCTTTCTTTTCTTTTTTTTTGTTTTGTTTCCCAGTAAATTTCTTTGCGGTCCCTCGAAGTCACATTTTTGTAACTTCTGTATGTGTATACATAAGTACATACAGAGAGAGAAGGAGAGAGAGAGGGGGAGGAAAGAGGGAAGGACAGAAATAATTTAGTATCACATAATGTGATATATATATTTGGTTGAGAGTTTTCCACAGTTTTCACTTATAACAGCTAATTCACATTCCAGCACAAAAATAAACTTCGAAGATGGTTTTCTTCTCTGAGAGTCCTAATGAGAGTCAAAGGGAAAAACGATGAGAAAAAATATTTGTTGTTCCCATAACTTATCCAAACAAAGTATTTCAATAATGCGAGGCAATTAATAATGATACTTACCTGCATCAACAAACTGACTTTTATTTTGAAGGGAATATGAATGTCGATTGAATATGCACCTGAGATGATTAGTACGAGTTTTAGCTACCTGTGAGTTTTTGAAAGAAGTTCAGTTGGGCGCCATTTGTACCCACAATGTAATAAACATAAATACTAATTTGACTGCGCTTGAAGATAATATAATGTTGATTTGACATGTACACAGTGCCACATAATGGAGGGGAAGTATAAAGAATTCTTCTAATTGATTCTAACAGGCGACTGGCAATTTATCGACCTCGAATTTATAGAAGTCATCTTGAGATGGACTAGAATTCAGAACGTAAACGGATGTGGTAGTTTGTAGCAAGGCATTTTGTCTGATACGCACCACTGAACAAATATCCTTTGTGTTAGCGCTAATTTTAGATTCTAATTCTAATATTAGTAATTTATCTATTATATAAAATCCGTGCTAGGATCTCGGGCATCCTCCACCCGATTGCGCTCAAATTTGATATGTAGATACAAAAATCGATTCCAGGTGAGAATGCGATCGATAAAGCCGTGGGGACGTGCATTTGTACGCGCAAGTACATCAGCTATTGCGATCGAGAAAAATGCACGTGCAGTTTGCGCAAAAAAGCCGGCTGGCTTGAAATAATGCCACAAAATGCAGTATATTTAAGAAACCAAAAAGGTAAGATGCAAAAGAGATATTTTCTTCAAACTTGGCATGAAGGAAGGAAAGACTATTTGGTTTCTCAAGAAGTTTATTTTTTTTTTGCCTTAACTTCGTTTAACAAAACCAAAAATTTCATTGAAATAAAGGCATGCTTAATTATTTTTTAATGAAAAGAAAACACTGATTGCTTTTTATTCAGTAGATATGATTCAGCACCATCCATTGGACGGGGGGCGTTTTGCTCGTTACAAATAACGATAATGAGCCACACGTTCTACTTCGCTCTGACTCCATTACCTTATCTGCAGAATGAAACCATCAATGGATGGCTTAAAAATAAGGTATAATAATTTAGTATATTAAACTGGAATGAAAGAGCTTTGTTGGAAAAGTCCTAATATTACTAACAGAGTTCGAAAACCACCACTCGAAAGTTGAGATAAGCAGAATATATATCCCTTCCACAAGGAGAGGGTTGTCTCTGAGAGGAATAGAAAGCTGCTACGAAATATCGATGACCCAACAATAGAAATAATTACAATAAAGTAAGCGGAAACTGATTAGCAGCCTCGATAAGTAAACAAATAACGTTTACAATTTAGTTACTATAAAGTAACTAAAGAAAGCATTTAGATAAAGCCAAGAACAAAACAAAAAAGAAAACAAAAGAAAAGCTTTACAAAAATAAAAGCACCAACACGAAATTTCAAGTATATTAAAGAAAAAAACGCAAAAAAAAACCCCCACTTGAAAACCAATACCACGCAAGACTTGATATGGAGGAAATAACTTAATGTGAACAATGCCTCAGGAGCTCTGGGCTAAAACAAAGATACAAAATCTGGTTTCATCTACACAGGAAGCCGCAAATAATTACGAAAAGAAAATAACGAAAAAAAATATAACATCAAGTACGAACAACAATGCGACGTTTAACCAAATAATTTCCGGTTGTCCAGTCCTTCAAAAGTCCAAGTTTATTTAAATAATCGAGTTGGCAGCAATGTCTGCTAGGCAATATGCTGATACTTTGATCTGGAAATTTATGAGAAATGATATAAATATACATGAAACATTGTACTCGCCAACAAGCCAGGTCTCAAACATCCGGGATATGCGTGTCTAGAGAGACAAGACTATCACGGTAAACTATTCAAACGTGATTACCAAGAACTGAAAAGGAAACGTCTGCACTTCGGAAGACATTGTGATCCCTAATGAATAAAACATTGCCCAAAAGGAAGAGGAGATATACAAGGTCGGTGTACTAGGGATTCGAAAATGAAAGGAAAGTGAAAACAAGATAGGATACAAAAATAGGAAAAACTATATCTGGGGAACCCAAGTCAACATTTTAGCCCCATCGCAACATCCTACACAACACACTTTCAATGTTCAACGGTGCGACCCAAACTGTTTTCTCTCCACATATAACACATATCCGATACAATTTCCATCAGATACGCAACCAACTCGTAATAAAATAGTGCAAGATATTTTCATACAATCGATACCTGACATAGAAACAACAGCAATCCAATAGAAATCAAGTTCGTTACAGTTGAATCTTCCCCCATTAACACACATACACTCAACACACACTCCGCC
>NC_042998.1:38834114-38844114 GCF_006345805.1 Octopus sinensis
AGAGACGGAATCCGCACCTCAGGAAATTATACCAAATCTGCAAAGAGATTAACAGCAAATCTGGCATACTGGTGCACTCGGATTAAACAGAGAATGTATACCACATGGATTATAAGGATTACAACAACCTAATTAGAAAGATCTTAAAGGACTATAGGATTACAACGGAGAATACATTACTAGATATTAAAAACGACAACCAAGCGGATTATGTGCGAACTTGGTATAGATGAGAGAGCTGAACCATACAAAGCTAGGACCCCACGGATTACATTAAAGGATCACAAACCCAACTTTGCAAACCAAACCCACGGTCAGGCTTATACGCACATCCAATCGGACTTAGGGAAATTAAGTAAAATAATCATGGACAGACACATACCTACCCTTAGGAATGAAGTTAAGCTAGGTTTATGGTCTAATTCTTTTAAAGTATTATACTGGTTCAGAAACATTAGGGATAAAAAGAACTCGTATGTATGTATGTATGTATGTATGTATGTATGTATGTATGTATGAACGTATATAACACAAGGTATTAAAAAATGGTCATTACATATTTTCCGTTATTGGAGTAAATTTGGCTTACAGATGTTTCCAGTAGTAATTATAGGTTCGTCACTGATAGGTTTACTCAAGTAGTCTATTGATCTGTTGAGAAAAATTGAACGACCTGAAAAAATAATGCTTCTTTCGTCAAAACCTTTTTTTTTTTCTTTCTGGTTTAAAAAAATGCAGAACACTGAAGGAACGATATCTTTAAAATTTATTTACGGGAAACGTTTTGAATATTCAAATAAAGCTTCTGTTCGATTATGCCTGCCACAGTCTAATGATGCTCACTAGTGAACCAGTTTTGGGGGAATTGCACCGAGCTGCGCCGATATAATGTAGGAGAAATATAGTAACAATAACAACAATTTTTGGATGGAATTTATAAACATTTGATGCATCGCTACGCGCGTTTCCATAAGTCATATGTCTCTTAAGATCATAGTCCGTATTACTGGGATTCTTACAGTTTAGTCCGTGGTGTCCGTGGGCATCGGGTAGATCATCTTCATGGATACATTTCTTCAGGTGATATGACACTGTTTTATATATATATATATATATATATATATATATATATATATATGTGGTGTGTGGTGTGTGTGTGTGTGTGTGCGTGCGTGTGTGGGTGTGTGTGAGTGAGTGTGTTATATTGTAATTGACCTTTGAGGTGTTTCAATTTTCATGATACTTTGCTTCGTGTGAGGAGACCACAGTGGACAACAGTATTCAAAGTGGGGTCGGACAAATGTAGAGAAGAGGGGGATAATGGTGTGGATATCTCTCATCTAGGAGGTTCTGAGAATCCAAGAACACATTCTGCGGGCCATGTCAACTTCGTTGTTTATAAGAGCGGCCTAGCTTATTTTGTTATCCACAATTACTCCCAAGTCTCTGATGTTGTTGGATGCCATGAGAGTTTCACCTGAAGGAAGGGAGTATGGGAGTTTCAGGGTATCCTCTTTTCCGAAGTGGATTAATTCAAATTTGTCCTCGTTCAGCAGTATTTTATTCTTTTCCGACCATTGGATGACAGCCAATAGATCTGACTGAAGGCATGTCCGGTCACCCACTTCATTGATATACCTATTATTTTAAGGAATTTCATTCCTCAAAAACAATAGGTATTGAACCAGTATTTCCTTGAATGAAACCATCCCTTCATAAGGTTAACACAACTGTTTTGATCTATATGTATGTATATGTATATTACACACATGCATGCACATAGATATACATACATAATATATATATATATATATATATATATATATATATATATTATATATATATATATATATATATAATATATATATTATATGTAGAAAAATACAAACTGGGACAAGAACGCAAAACATTTTTAGAAGACGATACAAAAAACCACGGACGGGACATTCGAAGCCTTCAATCTTCAGTTAAGAACCGGATCATCCTTGCAATTTCGGCTGATTTGCGAGGATGATCCGGTTCTTGACTGAAGATTGAAGGCTTCGAATGTCCCGTCCGTGTTTTTTGTATCGTCTTCTAAATGTTTTGCGTCTTTGTCCAAGTTTGTATTTTTCTACATATAATATATATAGCGGCGCCCGTACCCTTTTTGGTTTTGTATGTAAGTATATATATCCGGGTTGCGGATCCGTGGAACAAGCTGCCAGACGAGATGGTGAAGATGCCGACGACCGCTTTGTTCAAAGCCTCCCTGGACCTCAAGTGGCCTGAACTCTTTACATGAACACCACCCTGTACTTAACTCCATGTCCCCCTACATGGCCTTGCTATTTGCTTTTGAGCCAAATTAACTAACTAACTAACTAACTAACATGTATAATAAAATATATACACACAATATTAGATATGTACATATATACACAAGGGCACTACATGAGCACCTACATCGCAAAAACAATAGAAGTTAAAAAATACTTCTGTACCACTGAATGGTCAGAAACCCATTACAGACATGATAGGAAAAAAATTTTCTTTCCTATCATGTCTGTAATGGATTTGTGACTATGTAGGTGCTCATGCAATGCCCTTCCGTATATATGTACGTATCTAATATTGTATGTATATATTCTATTAATTTGCCTGTACGGTTGATAATTCGCTTGCTACTCGTGATGGTATTTTAATAATACCATTCCTATATATATATATATATATATCCGTATAGATATTAGATATATGCATGTAAATGTATGTATTTTTGTGTGCATGTGTGTTTGGTTTTCTCCGTCTCACCAGCGTTTAAACTAGCAGCGTTTTATGTTTAACATAACTCGTTACCTTTCAGATGATTTTAGATAAAAATTGTTTTAAATTAATTGTTTTAACTCGTACTTTTGGGATAAATGATGTTTGCTCCTAATGAAACATCTGTTTAAATCAACTTAATTATGAATTATCTGGAAACTTTATGGTTTTCTGCTTTTCTTTCTAAATATATTTACGTTGTTGTGGGTGATGTGTGTGCGTGTGTATGTGTGTCTATTTGTTAATATGTATATATTCATGCTTGTGTGTCTATATATATATATATATATATATGTATGTATGTGTGTGTGTGTGTGTGGTGTGTGTGTGTATTCGATTCCCGGACTGGGTTGTGTGTTGTGTTCTTGAGCAGGACACTTTATTTTACATTGGTCCAGTTCACTCAGCTGTAGAAATGAGTTGCGACGTCGTCACGGGGACCGAACTGTAAAGGCCTTTGCCTTTCCCTTGGATAACATTGGTGGTGTATAGTGGGAAGGATGGTACGGATGGGCGACTGCTGGTCTTCCATAAACAACTTTGCTCGGATTTGTGCCTCGGGGCGGGAAGGGGAAACTTTCTACGTGCAATCCTATTGTCATTCATGACAGAAAAGGGGAGGTCTTTACCTTATATATATCTGTATGTGTGTGTGTGTGTATCAAACTGTCTCAAGTGTAACTGCCCGAAACAGTCATGACTTCTGCTACCTGACTGAGGAAAGAAGGCCACGAATCACCCGTCTTTTTTTACCTGTCCTTCGAATTGTTGATTCTTTTGTCCGCCTTTTTATCGTCTATCTGACCGAATGTTTTATAGTCCTCTAATGCGTTTTTGTTGTATGTATATATATATATATATATATATATATATATATATATATATTATATATATATATATATGTATGTATGTATGTATGTATGTATGAATGTATGTATATATGATAGATCGTTAGCCACTACACGCATTTCTTTCTCTCCTTGTTTTTTTTTTCTGTATCCCTTTCTGTAGAAGAGCGTAGGCTCGAAACGTAAAATACTTTTTCTATTCCTGACCGTTATACTAATACATCTGTTTGTTTTGTACACCACCTGTTTTCGTCTTTTGGTTTTTTTCGTAAACTCTCCCTATATATATATTATATATATATATATATATATATATATATGTAATGAATCAGTTTATGCAAAGCAGAGAAGAGAGAACATCCAATTTTTCTGTTATGCCGTCATTAATGTTCTTCTGTTTTTGCCAATGACTGCAAAATAACAAATAGGAAATTCGCTCTTCTCTGTTTTCCTCAAACTGATTCATTATTATTTCTCTTCTATCGAAAAGTATCTTTAGAGACAACTGGGTTTTCAGGCGTGAGGGGGTACAAAGAATAGTTAAACCAACCAACTGAGGGTACATAACCTCGCGTATGTTAACCAGCATTATCAATGGGTTGAGGTGTATATTGGCACCCGCTTCGATTATACATCCCTATCAATCAAAAATTTAGGAAAATCTTTGGAAACTAGACCCTGTGTGTGTGTGTGTGTGTGTGTGTGTGTGTGTGTGTGTGTGTGTGTGTGTGTGCGCGTGCGTGTCCGTGTCCCCATGAACGTAAAAAATTTTGTGTACGCATTCATGTTTCAAGTCATAGATATTATTATATACGCAGAATTGTGTTTTGACAAATATCTATGCTGTCGTAGAACTGATTAGGCGTTGTTTTTTTCTGGTGCGTGAAACTCAATGTTTTTACTTCTCAATTTTGATACAGGCCCAGTCACGGACTAATAATTACAAGGAGAAATCTAAAGCTACGGTTCGGATGGGGCATCTGCAGATTTCTCATTATCTCAGCATAGATGTTAACTAAAGGAGGACATTCCCTTTGTATTATTTCATGTCGTCGGTGATTATAAGCTCTACATCCATGTAACTTTCTTCTGTAATGTTCTAGCCACAACATCATGTGTCATGCGAATATATACTTTGATAATATTCTCAGAAACAACTTTTGGTGGCATTTTCTCTGTTCAAAGCCACAAAGCCTGCAACGTTTGTCGCATAAAGTTTGCTTAACGTCATCCCTATTCCATTGATGCAAAACGTGTTTTGTTGTGACTTCTTATTTTTGGGTAGCAAATATACATCATCATTAAGTTTAAAATTACTGCTGCGGGTTATCAATTTTCGGGTTTTATCATCAAAGCCCGTCTTTCGTTTAGCTTCCAATTAAATAACAGCAAACACAAAGTTGATTATTTATTTACTTTGTGATGAAACATCTGAAGATCATATTTCCTTTATCCAAGGTATTATACTCATTAGATAAGCATTTCTTGTATCGTACCTTATCTAATATCGGAGAAATAGGTCGTAGATATAATGTTGCAACATGGGCTTGTAGTTCTGCTGTGTTTTCTACAAACATGTATAAAAACCCTGGACAAACGTCATATTGTTATCCTTCGAAAATGTCTTAAACAGTCCGAAACCTTTTTTGAAATATATCTCCATGATGCTGTTTCCCAACATTGACGAAGGCAAGTCGTCTATGGTCATCATAATATTACCTGGAACAGGCTAAAATCAAAAGGACCTTAGCATCCACGAGTGAGGAGGGGGAACCAAAGTTCCTCCAACGGTGTACGATCTCTGACCTCACAGTTTTGTGAGTGGCTCAGTGTATCACCTAACTCCTTTCTTCTCAGCTGCTTGTTCAGCTATGATGTTTATTTCTACCAGTGAGCAATTTGGAATTGGTTCAAACAAGTTGTACACATTTTTTATGTGGCATTCTGGTATGTAGTTAGTCGGTAGTGTTACACAATGTGACTAGCATATTTTAAATATCAGTTTTGTTTCTGCTATAATGTCAACCAGTTAAGTATGTTTATATCTCCAACGAGTGCTTGCTGGTAAAGATCAATACCTCCAATAGGTCACTTATTTCCTGAGAAGGAACCTCACAAACCCCTTCGTATATGTAAACTGCTGGTTAATTGAAGTAAAATTTGATCGTAATGATTTTTCAGCCAGCTACTCTTTTCTGAGATCGGATTTTTTCACTGGCAGATTCGAACCCCCGTTTCAGAGTGACCTATCTGTATTCACGTGTTTACAATTTACGGGTTCCAAATATTGCTTTTTATCTTATTTTTCAGTCATTGTTGTAGGAAGTGTATTTATTCGTGTTTGCACGTAACAGACAACGCCTCATAACTGATAACTCTCCGTTGGGCAGTGTTCTCATTTTCCATTTTGGAAAATGGGATCCATGCCATGCGCGCCCGCGATGGACGTGTGTATCTTTTCGCTTGCTTCAGTCATTGGACTGTGGCTATGACGGGACACGGATACACATAGACACACCCACCCGCACATACACACACATACACGCGCATACACATATATATAAAATATCTATATAGATGTGTGTGTATATATATATATATATATATATATATATATATCACAAATTAAAAGAGGGTGGCTTTAACAATTAGAACCTAAAGGCAAAATTAATAGGGGTCACAAAACTAACGGAGGGTACTGACTAGCACCGCTTATGCTAAGATAAGATTTAAATTAACTCTAAAGTCACTAAAACGTTTTACTTAATGGGAAGTATGTCGCTAGCGTACATAGCCGTATCACAATTTCGAATTCTGGTGCGAACCACCTTAATCCTCATCTATGACAATTTCATGGTTCGCTGAACACTCTTCTCGTGTCCGCCTTCCTTCACCAACCAGTAACACAGATCAGTAGCAATATGAAGCGGAGACATCGCGGGCTAAAAGTGTCGCTATTGGACTGACTCGCACACTTGCGCTTTAAAAGCGCATGACTGAATGATGTGTGTTTAATGCAGAAGGTGGGGTATAGCTCAGAAAAAAAGGAAATACAATTAAACATAACAAAGCATCGGCTTATTTAAAATAAGAATGTGATCACACTCTTTGTATATTACCGGTGTGCAAAAACAAAGAAGGAAGAAGGAAGAATCTTGACAGACCGTTCATCGGATTGTTAAGCGCTCCGCAGGGAAGAGACGCACTCCCGCTTTTTTCACTTAGCAATATTCACTCTCTTATTTCACACATAAGGCTTTCTAATGCATACATATGAATATGTGTGTGCGGACATGTAGATTAATCGATAGATCGATTAACTGATAGGCAGATCGTTATGCCTATATGTATGTGTGGGTATAAATAGGCATATAAACATACACATGTGAATATATGTATCACTACATAAATGTATAAATCACATACACACACACACATATTCTTTCTTTTATTTGTTTCAGTCATTCAACTGCGGTCATGCTGGAGCACAGCCTATAGTCGAACGAATTGACCCCAGGACTTATTCTTTGTAAGCCTAGAACTTATTCTATCGGTTATTTTGCCGAACCGCTAAGTTATGGAGTACTTGATTCGTTCGAGTAAAGGTCTTCTGGATGGTGCAGTCGGACAAGTAAAGGATAGGAGGGGGGGAACAAATAAAGGATAAATATGTGAGGCGCTCCAGGTAAAAGAATGTGTGTGTGTGTGTGTGTGTGTGTGTGTTTACCTTGAGGGACTGATTCCCTGTAAAGACATCGGTCTCTAAGTTTGAATCTTTTGAGCACTACTGTCTTCTATACGGAAAATCTCTGGATCTCATCACTGGACTATGTGTGTGTGTATGTGTGTCCGTATGTATGTGTAGAAGTTAATGTTTGTTTTGTATGATTAGTTGTAATGTAAACAATTTTACATTAACCTTTACATTAGCTTTGTAGAGTACATATTTATTATTCTTAAACAAGAATAATATCCACAGTGACTTCGAAGTGTCGGTGGCTTGTTTAAGCCATCGTCGGACTGACAAGAATATTGTTGTTTAAGAATGTTACGTGTGTGCGTGCGTGTGTATGACAGATGAGCGGAATCTCTGGGACGTCCATCCGGTTCCTTGCGTCTCATGTTTAAATGCGTCTCAGTTCAGCTTTACTCTTCAACCTTCCGAAGGCGAAAAGTCGAAAACAATATATCCTTCAATTTGTGAGAGAGAGAGAGAGAGAGAGAGAGAGAGAGAGAGAGAGAGAGGATATCGTCTCATTCCCTAAATATTCTTTGCTTTGTGCCAAAATTAGAATATGTGTGTGTGTGTGTGTGATTGTACATTTATACATTCAAAAATAGATTATTATTGTTGTTGCTGTTGTTGTTGTTATTATTATTATTATTATTATTATTATTATTATTATCATTATTATTATTATTATTATTATTATAAGATGAAATATATTGAATAGTATTCTCGACGCTTTACCTGGAATAAAATGTATGCACTTTACCTTTATTGCATTTCACAACCACAAATTGTTGGGATATATTGGTACGAACGTATTCATAAATGTATTTCTTTACTGCCCACAAGGGGCTAAACATAGAGGGGACAAACAAGGACAGACAAAGGGATTAAGTCGATTACATCGACCCCGAAAGGATGAAAGACAAAGTCGACTTCGGCGGAATTTGAACTCAGAACGTAACGACAGACGAAAATACATGCCGAATGAAGAAGAGCGGCGCACAAACCGCAAACTCACGCACGCAACTCTCATATATACACAACGAAAATTATTTTTCGTCGTGTTTATATGTGTGTGTGTATGCGTAATACACACACACACACACACACACACACACACACACACACACACACATATGTAAATATTTAGGTATGAGTGTGTATGTGTGTATGTAAAAGTATATTTATTCATAGAGGTATACATGCACTTTCACACATTCATATTTATATACATACGTGCTTACCTACATATGTGTGTGTGCGTGTGTGTATATATATATATATACCCATATACATACATACATATACATATATACCCATATGCATACATATATATATATGTATACATACATATACACATACGTATATATATATATATATATATATATATTCAAATGTGACCGCGTGTGTACCGTTGATGATTTTTTTCCTCTGTCTTCCGTTCTCTGGATCTTTCCTTCTCCTATGTTTCCGACGAAGAGCTCCGCTCGAAACGTTAAACCCTCCTTCTTTCCTTCTTTCCTGAGCGTCCAATAACACTATATTTGTTCCACGTCCTCGCGTTGTTGTGTTTATTATTTTTTTTTGTGCGTTCATGTTTGAATTAAGTTTATATATATATACATATATATATATATATATATATATTATATATATATATATATATATATACACTATATATATACATGCATACACTCGCGCACATACAGACGGAATGTGAGAGTGAGTACCTAAGTGTGTGCGTCTTGTCACCAGCCATATCAATATATCTATCCCATGCTTATCTAGACTAATGTAGACAGCTGTGTGCATCTGACTGCTCGCCTGTTTTTACTTAGACAAATCCTCTCATGCAATAATTATTCCTTTAACAGTTCTGCTACGCACCAACACGTTGCTGTGCGTTTCGTGCATTTCACTGACTTTAATCATATTATATCGGAAAAATGCGCCGAGCTGATGTGATTAGATGTACAAATGAATCGGCAGGTAGGAAGGCAAACGTAAAAAGTTACGTGTGTGTGTGTGAGTGCGTGTATATACAATTATATATATATGTGTGTGTGTGTGTGTATGCATATACACATATGTAAATGTGCACATATATATGTGTGTGTATGTATATATATATATATATATACGTATGTATGTTACACACATTTTTACTTGCATATTCGGTCGATTTCTCAATTTCTCCCCCACATATATTCTCTCTCTCGCTCTCTTTATTTTTCCTCTCTGTTTTCACATACACGCACTACACACACATATGCGCATATATGTACGTGTATGTATGTGTGTATATATGCATATATATATATATATATATATATATATATATATATATATATATATATAGATAGATAGATAGATAGATAGATAGATAGATAGATGATAGATAGATAGATAGATAGATAGATAGATAGATAGATAGATAGATATAGATATGTATTATGTGTGTGTGTACCTCATTGTATACACATTTATAGACAAAAACTTACACATACGCACATACTTAAACACATGTATATATATTTATATATTTATATATGTATATATATATACATATATATACTCACATACATATACATGCATGTATCTATATGTTTACATA
>NC_042998.1:38854114-38899114 GCF_006345805.1 Octopus sinensis
AGTTCTAACTGAAAAAAAACTTCTGATTTATGAGTTCTTGACGAAGGGCGAGTACAGGCTGACATCAGCAAAAGACAACAGGTTGGTTACGGAAGTAATACCATTCACATGAGTAACGTGCAAAGATGAATGTAGAAGTTCAGTGAATTAGAAATGTCCATTGAAAAAAACCATGCAGTTGGTGACCATCATTTACAACCACTGAAGCGAATCGCCAGCCTTGTGAATTACTTGTCTGATCTTCTCAAAGGCCGAAGAGGCTCAAGTGTCATCGATTCGTTTGTTTAAAATTGAAGACAAAATAATCGTTGATGTCCTTTATTTCAATCCAAACAAAATTTACATATCGTAGGGGGAAAAGTAGCAACTTTATTTATGAAAATATATGTACATTGCTATGTATGTATGTATATTATTACTGAATGAGGGAAGAGTGCATGGCATCAAAGTGACACTGGGGTGTACGTATACGAAGCCTAATATACCCATCATGACTACCCGTCTGATAAGGGTACACCAGACAACTACATCACAACCATATGTGCGTGATAAATTATCGGTCAAAATAAACAGCGTATGACCTTCCAAGTGGGATACAGTTATAATTTTCTTCGGGTCGAGTAGCTCATTCCACCCAAAAGGTCCCTGATTAAGGGTTGATTAGGGTTAATGAACGAAACACCCATGCTTCCTAGGATGAATTATTCAAAGCCCGAAGAATTCGTCTCAACGTAAGACTTATGTTTGATGTATGTATATATGTCAGGTATGTCAGGTCACTTATGAGGCTCTCACAAGTGCTACTGGTAACATGGAATCCACCACAACCTGTTGCATGGTCGGGTTGTCAGCGTCTAAACCGGCACCCCCACCACGGTACCCTGGTGAGGAGGGTGGCTAGAAACCCAGCAAGATTAAAAACAAAACCTGTTGAAAGGTCGGATGAACCTAGTAGAGCCTCATCGATTATCTAGCAATAGCACAGGTAGGCAGAAATTCCGAGATGGTGTCCGGCGTGCTGGAAGACCACTGGGAGTGAGGCAACCCTCAGCTTCTATTGAAGCATGTCTCTAGGAGAAGGTCACTCTGGTATAAAACCAGATATGCAGGGAATGTCATTGGACATTTTGAAGATCTTTGGTTTATGCCAGAGATCATGGCGCTCCCACTTCCCTGAGCCTGCGACTCATATTGGCACCAGACATCTCTCTCGGGCTTCTCTCTGGATAATGTCAATAAAGTGGAGAGGGTCTGTGAGGTGTCGTGCAAGCCTTAATGGACCTAAAACTCTGCATGTATTCAGTGACCTGCACGTAGGCGGCCCTTGCTAGATATAAAGCCATCTCCTCGTCGCTCAACACAGCGATAGGATTCGGTTGCTGCATGGGTGTCTGAGCAGCTCCAGTTGGAGAGGGCACTGCTCACCAGGAAGCCGGGAAGGTTCTAGAAAAGGTGAACCAAAAATTGCCTGTCTTTCTCTATCTGGTCAGTTTAGCGCGACTGACGGATGCCCACCCTGCGCTCGAAAAACAAAGAGATTTGGATGTTGCCATAGTAACGAAGCTAAAGAACGCAGAGTAAAGCCGCTTAGCAAAGATTGACCTTGAATTCTATTGTGCATGCGCACTAAATTTTCACTTCTATCTCATTTCTGCTGTTTACAGCAGTGCTTGGAAGGAAGGTGTGTAGCGTGTGATCGTCGCATTGACCATGAGAGAGGAAGTTGTCACAGCGATACCTGCTCAGATGCCTACGCAAAGTGGCAGAAAGTGTATAGAGAGAAGTGTATGAGTCGCACACAAGTGTACGAGTGGTTCAGACGTTTCCAAGATGGCCGAAAAAATGTCGATATTGACGAACGTTCTGGGAGACCCTCAACCAGTAGAAATGAGAAACACATCGCAGATGTGCATGCAGCTGTGAGAGGAAATCGTCGAATCACCATCCGTAAGTTATCATGAGGATTTTCAGATTAGTTACGGTCCATTATCACTGAAGATTTGGGTATGAGATGCGTGTCTGCCAAGTTTGTGCCCGAACAACTTTCAGCTGACCAAAAAAAACACACGGGTTTCATTTACACAAGATCTCTTTGGTTATGTCGAGAACGATGAAAACTTTTTGAAACTGTGCGTAGGCCTCTGAGCAGATATCGCCAAGCTTTTGGCAAAATTTGATGCAGCGTCTCTGCTCAACTTTCTCTGTCATCATCAATGCAATGATCACATGCTACACACCTTCCTTCCAAGCACTGCTGTAAACAGCGGAAGTGAGCTAGAACGTTAAAACTTTGTGCACATGCACAACAGAGTTTACGATCAATTTGTGCCAAGCGGCTTCACTCTGCGTGCCTTAACTTTGTTACTATGGCAACAGTCCGGATACTTATTGATCAGACAACGTAGTTGTTGAATCCAGCGCATTTGCCGACCAAGAAGAGGTATTTGGGTTGGCTTCATATTTTTCTATTCTTTAATTTTGTCACTTCATTCGCCATGATACATCGCTAGCCATCATATATATATTTACATAACGGCGGTGCATCAGCATGGCCGCAGCTCTGAGCTGAAACTAGAGAAAAAAAAATATATATATATATTGAGAGAGAGAGAGGGGGGATAAATATATATATACATGCACACATACATATGCATATGCATATATGTGTGCGTGTGTATAGAATATGAAGGGTTTAGTTCACTGGTGATCTAAACGAATAAGTCCGAATGAGTAGGTGGTGTAGTTGGTCGACCGTTAAGTTCCAAGATCACAGCTAAGGCTGGATCTAGGGATCTGTGTTAGGGTTTCGTTATAGCAGGTATATATTATATTAGAAGAAAAATCAAAAATCAAGGCAGAAGGAATATCTCAAATCATTTAGAATAATTTAATCAGATTAAAGGTGAATTACTGGGATAATCTAAGTGGTTGGTTAGCATGTCCGTGCACTGGGTATTCCGTCATCAGAGAGAAGGTGTGAATATTTTAGACAGGGAAAATATAGTTTACAAGGAATAAAATTCACAGTTTATAAGGAATAACATAGACGAATAAAGGAATAAAATAGAAGAATAAAGAGTAAAGCCAGAATATAAGTAGAGGGATAATGTTCACAACGCATTGTCAATTTACAATATGAATAAATCGTTCACAATACTGTGAAAATATCGCCTGGATTAACCTGGGATTTTAACTAAGGACCTGTACCTTCATGCAAATACCGACCAACATCCATAGCCTCTCGAAAAATATGACTCGTGAACATTATTCTCCTGCATTTATTCTTTTATCTTTAGTCTTTACTCTACTATTTGCTTAATTGCAGCCAGTTTAATTGTTTTATTTATTTTGTTTTGTTTTTTAATTAGAGGCAGTGAAACTCTGCTCTCATTAATTTCTCTCCTTTCAACATCTCTGATGAAGGCCTGGGCGTCGAAATTTGGATTCGTCACACCCCATAAAATTCCCTGTACACACACACATACACACACACACACACAAACAAATACATACACACTCTCTCTTTCTCTTTCCCTCTCTCTCTCTCTCTCTCTATACATATATATACACATATATATTTATGCGTTTAGGCTACCCTTGGTTTCATGTTAAGGGGGTGGTGGCCTCAACCATTATGAAGCCAATCACATGGAACATCGGTGTCCGCCTCCATTTTGGATTAAAATACGAAAATAGTGAGCGCTCATTCTCTGCGTTCGATATTAACGTGTGTGCGCGCGCGCGATGTGTGTGTGTGTGTGTGTGTGTGTGTCTGTAATGTTCTCTGCTGCCGTTAAACGACGGATGAGGGCTCTGAAATTTCTTGCCGAACAAGCCACACACATGATTTGTTTACAATGATCAAATATTTGTGTCCCATTCTCTCCATCAAATCGATCATGCCTGTATACGTGCAAAAGCCTATCACACGTCAGATGTCGAAACGTATGGGCACTCGCACGTGTGTGTGTGTGTGCCGTTTGTATTTGTCAACACCATCGCTTGACAACCGGGGTTGGTTTGTTTACCCGCCCACCCCTTCCAGCAACTTGGCGGTTGTACAAGAAGAAACGATAAAATAAGTATCCTGCTTAAAGCAATTACTGAACAACTGAAGTTGTTCGACGAAACCCTCCAAGGCGGAGCCATTAAAGACCTTGGGGTTTTAAAACCGCAAAATGCTGCAATTTAAATTTTACAAAGGAAGATAATTGATGGTGCTTGCAAGAAATTTCTACGTATGGGTTTCCTTGGTTACGAAAATCAAAGTGTACACCTACATAAATCAAGCGGGGGAGGATATGATAGGAAATTATTTATTTTTAGCACCTTTACATGACTCTCAGTGATTCTCGAAAGGTAGGTTATGTAAGGATTTCCTTATATGATCTTCAGCATTTCCGTCAGCACAATTCACAATATGAAGTGAAATATATTTTGCATGTCTGCATATTTATAGCAATACGTCGAAAATTAGATTTAAATTGTTAAAAGTGGCGACGTTCTGTCTATTTCTTTTCCCAAACGAATCAGATAACGGCTGTATAAATTAACAACTATATCAGTCTTGCAGATAAAGATGTCATTAGAAGAGGGGAAGGGGTACGCGCATGCGTTTCTTGTCTTGGCTTCATTTCTGTGATATGTGTGTGTGTGTGTGTGTATGTATATATATATATATATATATATATATATTATATATATATATATATATTTATGTATGTATGTATATATATATATATATATATATATGTTTGTGTGTGTATGTATATAAATATATGTATATATATGTATATATGTATATATATATATATATATATATATATAATATATATATATATACATACAAATATATAATATACTTATATATGTGTGTGTGTGTGTATTATATATACATACATACATTTATTTACACACACTCATATACTTGCACACTCACACAAGGATTATACACTCACACAATGATATACATACAAATTTATCCACATCGACAAACACACATGTATGCACACATACACACACACACACACACACACACACACACACACACACACATCCATTTGAGGATTTCTTCCAGGCGTTAATCCATCAATGTCGTTTTGGGCCGAAAGACGTTATTTATTGTCTTCGTCTATCGTTTCAAATTATATTTCTTCACATTCGTACGTCCACCTTGTATCGTTTTCTCCGCTCGAGCCCCAATTCTACGCAAATCTTGCGGCTGCCGCCTATATACGAATACCCCAGTCTTATCGTTAAAGGCGCGAAACTGAGTATTAGTAATTTTCGTCGATAACTCATAAAGCATTAGAGTCCTTCTGTGTCTGTTGTAGTGTAAGTTTTGTAGTATTTAATGCATTTTTCATTTATGGAATAACTGAACGCCACGTGTCTCGATTTTAATACACACACACATATGTTATTGTTGTTATTATTATTATTATTATTATTATTATTATTATTATTATTATTATCTCTATATATATAAAAGGCAAAATGTCTGTCGCTGTATGTGTCCTTTATACAAATACACAATTTTTCAGTTAGAGGTCTCGCGCTTTCGATGGTCATTCAAAACCGTCCAAGGGTGGTCGTGCATATCTTTACATTTCCCCAGTCACCCCGCAAAGCGATTAAAAAAGTCAATAGAAGTGACTTTTTTGTGAATTTTCTATCCAAAACCCAGTCAAAGTGCCCGGAACTTGATACGCCAATTGAATGCCAGCTAGCTGTATGTGATTGGTCGGAGATTTGGACAGTACTCGCGTTTATGTGCGCACGCACGCAGCTGTATATGCATGCACTAATTATTATTATTATTATTATTATTATTATTATTATTATTATTATTATTATCATTATCATTATCATTATTATTTAATAAACACTCAAGAAAGCGTGTTGGGTTTTTCTATTAAAAAGTAACTTAACTTAGATGTGATTGCAGAACACTAAAAGCACAATTCCACCGGGCCGAATGTGTTTCAAGTTTCACAGGCAATAGGTGAACCCCTACAGTTGCTGAGTGTTATCTAAGAGATCAGAAAAGCCATTTAGAAAGCACGCTGCCCCACGACGATCGAAAAACAATCTAGTTTGGCAATTTGGGTCGAGATGGAAAAGAACGAGGCAATCAAGATAGAATTAGAAGCGCATTGTAATCAGCGGTGTAAAACAGCATCTGGTGGTCTGGTCGACACTGTGATACTTTGATGTAAATTTATATCTAATACTATTCAAGAGATGTTTTTAAGCGTACAGTTGGAATTAAGTTCGTAAAAGATAGAAAAAATATAATAGGATTGGAAGAGTGTGCAATCAGAGCACTTTGCAATATAAGAATACAGGAATGTAAAAGAAATATGAGTGCATTGTTATGGAGAAATTTAATCTAAATTCGAAAATAGAATACTTTCATGGAAACATAAAGATTATGGTTAAAAAGTCCTAGGAATTGAGATATAGAATAAATTATTAAACTGCAGGATTTGTAGGATATCAGAAATTGTACAATTTGGAAAAATTTTCGAGCATTTGTCGAAGTAAAGATTACTTCGACAAATACTCAGAAATGTTTAGAAATTTTTAAATCTTTAGAATCTTTTGTATATTGCAATGTATTAATTTTGACCTTAATACTTAAAGAACTTTCTTTTTGCTTGTTTTTTGTTCCACTGTTGCATGGCCTACTTTTCTCTTTAGTTCTCCAATTAAATCTCCGATATATTTCAATGATGCTGTAGAAATAGTTTTCTCTTCATCTCGAAGTGGGATGGCATGGTTGGCATATCTTTCGATGAATCATCCTTTGATCATCCGATCACACTACTTGGCATCCGTTTTGTTCTAATTTTAAGTTGACTTCCGCTAATTATAAGTTTATTTTGGTGCTTCGAGCATGGTTAAGCAGGAAAGCGGTGTTGTTCCAGCAACTCCACTTACCAACGGTAGATGTTATAGATTTGTTGCCTGCGGCACCGTTAATGTTCGTCTTCTACAACCTATCATTTGCAATCAGTTTCTATACAATAGAGTTTACCAACACTTGTTTAGAAAGTGCATCTCAAACAATTTCAGGACATTGGTTTTTGCATTACATGAGAAAAAAAGGTCGGAAGTAGAAAACTTTTGCAGCGCCTAATGTTGCGTTGGTGAAGGATATATTTAATCCTGTCTTTGTGGTTGTTTTTGGTTAAGGCCCTCTTATTACAGCCTCAGTATGCAGTTACTTTCTTTGAACGGGAAATAGTTTGTTATAGTGTCCCTGTTAGGATTCTAGTAAATCTCTAGAGCAAGGGGCTGAAGTAGTGAACACACCAAAAAGTTCAAACAGTGTCACTAATGAAGTATGTCCGGGAGATAGTAAGTGGTGTGTTTTAATGAAAACATAGGAAAAAATCTTGACACAGAAGTTGGATAAGGTAATTGTAATAAAGAGTAACGGGGCAAATAGAGCCAATTAAAAACCAAATTGAAAAGATATGTTTATTGGCAAACCCAAAAGTTATTTTATTATCAATATTGCTTTCAAGGCGATGAGCTGGCCGAATCGTTAGCACGTTGGGCGAAATGTTTAATGGTGTTTCGCTACGTTGTGAGTTCAAATTCTGCCGAGGTTGGCTTTACCTTTCACTCTTTCGGGGTTGATAAATTAAATACCAGTGAAACACTGGGGTCGATGTAATCGACTAGTCTCCTCCCCACAAATTTCAGTCCTTGTGCCTAAAGTAGAATGAATTATTAATATTGCTTTCAAATTTTGGTACAAGGCCAGCTAGTTCGGTTGGGGGGGGGGGGTTAAGCCGATTACACCAACTCCAGTGTTTCAACTGACACTTATTTTACCGACCCCAGAAAAGATGAAAGTAAAGTCGACCTCGGTGGCGTTTGAACTTAGAACGTAAAAACGGAAGAAATACTGCTAAGCATTTTGCCCGGCTCGCTAACAATTCTGCCAGGTCGCTGCCTTTTGTAGAATTAAAATTGAATGTAGAAGATTAGGATTGCTGTCAGTTTTGTATTAACAGCAGAGAATAACGAGAAGCAGGTACGAGATAGGATAAATTATAATATAGTAAATTATAGAGCAAAAAGTGTATACATAAATTTTGCAGGTATACAAACAGTTCTTGTGCATATGGTATGATCACATTTTTAAGTTGACTTGTACAGATATTCTATAGAATACGTTTGTGGGTACGTATTCGTATACGAAACATCGTACCTCTCAGTGTTGTTTCTGTATTCTATGGAAAATCCGTAGAAATAAACTTTAAAATGGAAACAATGCACTACTAACACAAAAGTAAGGCTCAATATTGACTTGTAAACTTTTAGCATTCTTGGTAATATATGCGTCCTTGCTAGCAATTAGTATAATTACAGTCATTTCGGTAGTACATTTGTGTAGGCGTTCAAAGCTCTCTCAGATTGGCACGAACGATTACGATGAAATAAATGAGGGATGAAGGAAAAATACGGATTAGAAAAAGGTAAAGGGAAAAATCAAGTTTTATACGCAGTATATCTGCATGTAGTATTCCTCTTACATTTGCGAATGAGGACCGATACTGGAGCGAGGAGAATCTGCGTTGCCTCTCCTAAGCACAAGTTATACTATCCTTATTAACCGCGTACAGTGTAACTCTTACCAACATTTATATTCGTCCTACTGCACGCTATTCTCTTGATCAATTAACGTAGTTGTAATTCTTACTCTTTGGGCTGGGAATGGCGTTTATGAGCTTGAAGGAATGGATCATAAATGGTTGGCAGAGCGACCTATATACGTACAGTGGGTCATTTTCGTCTTCTCTGTACTTTAATAAACAATGTTATGCGCAACCAAAAATGTAGATTATATATTTCTGTGGAAAACTTTACACTTACGATTAGCGGCTGCCCCCAGATGTCATGAAGGAACTACTTAACTATGCGAAATGACGTTGTTGCAAAAACAATATACAATGCCATTCGTAAAAAAGAACTGCCCTCGAGAAATCGCCTGTTAACTGAATACATACATAAACATCAATGCAAGGAATACTGGTCCAACATTGTCATCAAAACATGTCACGTGTAAACATACCAGGCTGGAAATTGTAGTTTGAGACAGACGAGAAAAAGTATGTAGCATTATAGAGGTCAGCTATCCTGCTGATGTGAATATCTCTTTGATTTTCAAAAACAAAGAGGATAACTAAGGACAACTGCTTCGAAACCTCCAGCCTCTTTATTCAGATTATAAATTTACATTTATACCAATAACAATTGGTGGACTTGGTTTTGTTAATAACAATCTGGATAATTTAGGGCTTTCAGAAAAGGAAATCAGCCAACTCACACATTACCAGTACAATTTGTAAGTGGAGCAGTAAAATTATGCAAGACTTTTCTCAAGTTCAGTTTGTGTCCTTGTTTTTGCTATCCACATTCCGACGATGAGGCTTTGTATCGTTGTTAGAAACCGGTTCCTTCCTCAGAGGAAGAGTTTATATAATTAAAAGCAGAAATGAACACACACACATATTATGTAGATAGGATTATAATCTCAACTGTTTCTTCTTCAACCGCATCTGATCATTCCAATTCTCCGAAATTTCCGTGAATGTTTGCAAGGAGAAACCATCACTGATTGGAAAGAATCTTAAAACTCGACGGAATCGGTTGATAAGAATTGGTCCATCTGACAATAGGAAAAAAGGAGGATGTGTCGAAAGGGGGAACAGAAAGTAGTAGTAGTAGTAGTAGTAGTAGTAGTAGTAGCAGTAGTAGTAGTAGAGTAGTAGTAGTAGTAGTAGTAGTAGTAGTAGTAGTAGTAGTAGTAACAGCAGTAGTATTAGTAGTAGTAGCAGCAATGGCAGTAGCAGCAGCAACAACACCAGAAGTAACAGCAGCGACATTAGGAGGAGGAAGAAGAGGAAGTAGTAGTAGTAGTAGTGGTGGTGGTGGTGGTGATGGTGGTAGAAGAAGAAGAAAAAATGTACTATTAATGACTTCATTGATGGTTTTACTCTGCAAAACCATGAGTTTTGGCATTTCTCCGATGTCTGACAATTACAGATGGAAGAAGCATTCTAGATTTTCTTTCTTTCAGTCAATTTACCAGCAGAATCCAATTGGTTTGCCGAAAGACAGTCTATGTTAAGCGAATTGCGCACATAAATACCAAAATGCTCAAAGGCCAACTAAGTAACAACATGAAAGCGAAACTATACAATATGTCCGTTAGTGGTGTCAGGAACAGCATATAACAGATATCTGACGGAGGGGATACAGAGAAAAAAGACGGGAAAGGAAATAGAATTAGTAAAGTCCACGGAGTTTGGTCGAGTATAGTTTATTTACTATATTCCTCATTCTCGGGTAGATCCCTATAGATAATGTGATTAACAGCCGAGATTAGTAAATGGCCATATAAAGAAGCAGCTGCTGCAGATTTAAATTGTAGACACCAACAAAAGATTAATAACAGTAATAGATCGTGCGTAAGAATGGAATAGAATGGCTAATTGGTGGAGAGAGGGACAAATCTAACGTTTCAGACATTTGTACGGGAACGGAGCGATTTTGGCGTGTTACAATGACAGTCTCCGAAGTGGAAGAGAAATGTGAAGGTAAAGGTAAAGAGGATGTACTTGTCGCGTGAGATGCTTGCCAGAAAGTAAAGCTAAGCTTGTTGTAAACTAGTTGCCAGAAGCAATTTAATTAAAATGGGAGAGCGGTGAGAATAAGCAAAGAAGCTGGGGAATAATAGAGACGAGGAGCGGGGAAAAAGAAAGGTGGGGGTTGAAAGAAATGTTTCTGATTGGGACAAAGGAAGAGTAACTTTTGGAAGAAGTGGTGAGTCTATACCATCGATCCTAGTTCTCAATCGTTACTTTATTTTATTGAATCCATTGCGGGAAAGGCAATGATGATTTCGCTGGGATTTAAAATCAGAACACGTCAAAAAGAAAACCGGAGGAACTATCTCTAGGGTTTTTGTCTGCCTCTCCATTTATTTTGCCACCTGAAAGCAATACAGCACACACGCAGTTACAAGTCGAAGGCTCATATGCCTTATATATATTTATAGGCGCAGGACTGGCTGTGTGGTAAGTAGCTTGTTTACCAACCACATGGTTTCGGGTTCAGTCCCACTGCGTGGCACCTTGGGCAAGTGTCTTCTACTATAGCCTCGGGCTGACCAAAGCCTTGTGAGTGGATTTGTGTCTGTGTTTGTCCCCCCAACATCGCTTGACAACCGATGTGGGTGTGTTTATGTCCCCGCCACTTAGCGGTTCGGCAAGAGAGACCGATAGAATAAGTATTAGGCTTACAAAGAATAATTCCTGGGGTCGATTTGCTCGACTAAAGGTGGTGCTCCAACATGGCCGCAGTCAAATGGCTGAAACAAATAAAACAATATATATATATATATTATATATATATATATATATATATATAAATTTAGGGTGAATACTTGATAAGTGTAAGCACCTGTATACGCCAGCTAGTAGCAGAGGTGAGAGGGTATATGTATCAAATGAAATCAAAAACAGACCGCAAAGGATGTCGCGGTACACGTGTTTCAAGCTTTATAAACGACCTATTCTTACATCAGTGTATAATCGACATAAAGGATGGTTTAAAGCTCTCTTCAGCCGCATGCAATTGTTGATTTCACTTGATATATATATATATATATATATATATATATATAATATATATATATATATATATCACAAAATGTGGGAGTTTAGTTTACAGGTGATCTAAACGATTAAATACGCTAGGTAAGTTCTGTAACGGATTACTGGGGCTCCAAAGTTATAACCGAGACGTTAATTATGGAGCCATTGCAGATTTCCGATCTAGCAGATATATAATTTTTAAAGAGGACAACAAACGTTTAGGCAAGGCAAACATCTCAAGTCATATACATTATTATTATTGGGAAAAAATTCAAAGCCTTACAGGTGTTTCTGGGATATCCCGGAGTGTTGGATATTCCGTCATCGGAGACAATTAGGGAAAATGAGAAGGGCATAGATTAATGAAATGACGACATAGAGGACAGGAGGAAAGGAATAAGGAAATGAAGAATGGAAGTCCACAGTTCAACTTTCCGATCTTGTAGAAATAAGTCCTTAAATCCTCTATGTCGTCATTTCATTAATCTATACCCTTTTCATTTTCCCCGTTTGTCTCCGATGACGGAATATCCAACACTCTGGGATATCCCAGAAACAGCAGTAAGACTTTGAATTTTTTCCAATAATAATGATATATGACTTGAGATGTTTGCCTTGCCTTAACGTTTGTTGTTCTCTTTAGCAATTATATATATATATATATATTATATATATATATATATATATATATATGTGTGTGTGTGTGTGTGTGTGTGTGTGTGTGTGGTGTGTGTGTGTGTGTGTATGCGTGTGTGTGTATGCGTGTGTATGTATATATATATATAATATATATATATATATAGGATTTGAACATGAGGTGGTTGAGGTTTCTCTGATATAGTTACCTGAGTAGCGTTCTCTGAATTCAATATACAATTTGAAAGTGGACCTCAATTTATGCCACAAAGAAGTTGATGTAGTTAAGGTCCGTCTTAGAGCTTACAGACACGCCGCCCATTTGTTAATAGAACCACTAGAGAAATAACGATTTAAGGTAAGGACAACATATCCAAGAAGAAATATAAAGACTCCGGTTTCAAGTATAGTGGAGCGGTTAAGAAAATATTAGTTATAAAAATCCGTAGCCATGGAAGATGAAGTGTTCGGGGATTTCACGGCCATTAAAAAGAGGAGTTTGTGTGTGAAGAGTTGAAGGAGTGGGAAGCACTGTTGGCATCTTTAGTATGGAATAGAAAAGACAGTAACCAACCACTAAATAAGTTGATCAGTGTAGTTGTTAGATCTGTAGAACATAGGCAAGTGGCGGAATGACGAGTTTGTGGACTTGATGGAGGAAGCTATAAGTAATAGTCAAACATGAAGGCGTCTAGTTCTTTGAAAGGATTAGAAGAGCGTTAGAATTTTCTCTTTACTCATTCTCTGATTGAGAGACAATAAACACACAAAAAAATATATAAAGCAAATTCAATTAAACGAAATGTTGATTTAGTATGATTGTTTCATATTTAAAATTCATCATTTTATCCAATGAACACAAATTATTGACACCTGTGTTTTTGTAAATATAATAGAAAACGACAATCTCAGGAATTACAGGTTATTTATGAAAGAAAGCATAGCAATCAAGTGATTGGCTGGAATTCTAAAGTTTGTCAGACGAACAAGTGAATAAGTCGGAACACGTACTTAAGATTAAAAGCTGCTTAAAGCTTAAATATGATTTCGATCCTTCTCAATAGTGATTTTGTTCTGAACATAAAAATAAAAAGTTCCGATAATATCGGTGTATGTTGAAAGAGCTTACAAATAGTAAAGACATCTTTGCATACACATGAAGAAAGATGTACAAATTCTAAACGCACACAAATGAATAATTTTGCACATAGACGGTTGTGCACATATTACACACGCGTACACATATGTGATATATGTATGTATGTAGGTATGCATATATATGTGTGTGTGTCCATGTGACTGTATGGTTGTATATAAGCGTGTAGGTAAGAACTTTGCTGATTTATTTTTTTCTTACGTGAGTGTAAAGATTGCTCGTTAATGCAAAACTATATTACCGTAAGCTAGAATGTAACGTGTTTTTTTATTATTTTTTTTACTTTTTTGCTGTAAATCAATAAATTATTATTGGTGAACGTTTGGGTGTTGTTTTTGTCGTCGTTGTTGCTGTTATTGTTGATAGTAGTCATGATGATGATGATGATGATGATAGTTTGGTTGTTGTTGTCTTGCTGTTTAAGTGTTATTAGCTTCTAATATGCTTATATTATGCGACTTGAGGTTTTCAGCAGATCAGAGAATTTGATTTTGTTTTTATCAGAGATTCTTCAAGTCTCCGTTGTATTGATGTTCTGCTGATACGTTTCTTTATAGGTTAATGAATAAGAAACACATACGGTTTATTAATATTACTTTTATTATAATTTTTTTTTATTATAGTTTAAGAAATATAACTGTACTATGCTTTTAGTGAAATATATCAAAGCTGGTTAAATTTGCTACTGTCAACACATGTTGAATGGCAAAACATACAAACTATACCAGTTATAGCATACTGCTTCTTTCCTCCTTTAGTAGAAATAATACTGGTATTCATTATATTTTTCCCACGCTTTTTTCTTAATCAAATATACTATCTAACTAGAGCTAGATCAAATCTACATCATAAGTTTATTTTCTGCGCCAGTAACATTGTACAGCGCTAATGACGTCATACAAATTGAGTTTGCTTAAGCTTGTTGGCGGACATGCTAACGATTCAGTTAACTTTGGTTCCCGGAAGATATAAATATTACTTTATGCTTATCTTAAACATACAATTATTTCTTGATCAACATAAACTTTCAGCGTTCTTGCAAACCAGTCTCTGCTACACAATATTAGAATAATCTGTGTTGGAAATCAGGCTGTATCACAGATTAGAAATTGTTCTAGCTTTGCTTTCACTGTTTTCATCTAATATTCTGATCAACGTACACAATTAAAAACGTTTCTTTTTCCTTATTTACCGCTCTGTTTTCATTCTTTCTTTAGATTTAAATGCACCCAAACTTTACCAGCCGTGCTTTCTTGTGTTCTTCAACTTACTGCTAAATTATTTAGCTTTATGCTTTTAACATTAGTATTGTTCTCTACGTGTTTTACATCGAAAGGGCAGATGAATCCATTTCCTCTTTAATTTGACCTAAACAGCTTTTATGTTACATCTATTCGTGCTATTTGGTCCTTCATAAGTATTAATGGTAGGGCATTTTCTTCAGAAATATTAAACTTTTTATCCTAATTCTGTCCTATTGATATTTTCGTATTTCCCAAACTTCTCAACACTTTTGCAATTTGTTTATTTCGGCGTTGACGTGGCTATGTGGTAAGTCGTTCACTTCCCAACCACGTTGTTCCAGGTTCAATCCCATTGCGTGACACCTTGGGCAAAGTGTCTTCTAGTATAGCCTCGAGCTGACTGAAGGCTTGTGAGTAGATTTCGTAGACGGAAATTGAAAGCCCATCGTACATGTATGTGTGTGGGGGGGTGTAATTTGGCGCGCTTTTTACTGTGTGGGCAAACTATATATACTACTGGTGAACGCATGGCAGAGTTAGTCTGTACAGAACCGAGGTGCGACGGTTGACGTACGTTTGTGTGAATAGTTGATACGGCGGTCGGTGTGGTGCGCTCGATGTATGGGTCGATGCCGGGCAATTCGTGTTGAACAGTTGACACAGAAATAGGTGTCAGAAATGGGACAGCATGTATTGTGACGGTGAATGTCAGTGGGTCATGTGAGCAGTGGCGTCTTTGTAAGGCGAACGGTTTTGAACTTGCTGCGAAAATAGTGTAAACTTGGCAGCGTAAAGAATGCGGAACGGTACCGGACTAACGTGAATTCGGAAGTAACGACAGAATCGCCCCCCCCCCCCAAAAAAGATTGAAAAAAGGAATAATGAATAATAAAGAAGAGCTCACCAAAAGAAGTCTACACATTTCAGAGGTAAATGAAAGAACTTTCTAAAAACTCTCGAAAGGACTCTCTTTTACTTGTTTCAGTCATTTGACTGCGGCCATGCTGGAGCACCGCCTTTAGTCGAGCAAATCGATCCCAGGAGTTATTCTTTGTAAGCCTAGTACTTATTCTATCGGTCTCTTTTGCCGAACCGCTAGGTTGCGGGGACGTAAACACACCAGCATCGGTTGTCAAGTGATGTTGGGGGGACAAACACAGACACACAAACACACACACACACGTATATATACATATATACGACGGGCTTCTTTTCAGTTTCCGTCTACCACATCCACTCACAAGGCTTTGGTCGGCCCGAGTCTATAATAGAAGACACTTGTCCAAGGTGCCACGCAGTTGGACTGAACCCGGAACCATGTGATTGGTAAGCAAGCTACTTAGCACACAGCCACGCCTGCGCTTTTTAAATGTCTGTTCGCCTCTTGATTAAAGTTCTCTCAATTTGGTTTTGTACTCAACGGTGTTGTTTGTTAATGTCAACTCTTTCTTTGTCTGCTGCTTCTTCCACTCTAAGCAAGTTGGCTTTCTGAACTCACCTACAGCTCTCTGAGCTACGGACGCAGACTGTTGAAGCCTGTCTTTGGTATCGGGAGGCCGCCGCGTGGGGCGCAAGAATATAAATACATACATACATACTTACATATATATATATATATATATATATATATATATATATATATATATATATATATATATATATATATATACACATACACACATATATATATACATACACATACACACACGTGTGTGTGCGTATACTTCAAACCATTATAAGAAATACGGAGACAGGTACATCATCAACATTTTTTTCCTTTTACCTTTAGTTGGCCGTACAGCTTAATTATTTTGTTACAATGTTTCTGGTACATAGAATATGTACAGTTACGGATGCAACCCGGCATAATCCTCGGTGTACCTTCATTCGGGATCCTTCAGCATGGCTTGAAGCGAGCTAAGTTAATTTATTTATATCTAGCTAGTTGAAGATACCAAGTGAAGTGATAGTTTAATCTAGGTTCAATTGGATCAAATCGTATCTAAGTATTCTAATACGGTTTTTCCCTGGAGTAAATATAAGATCGGGATGAAAGATGAATATTTCCTATTGGAATGTTTGTACTCTGTTAGATGAGAAGAGTGAGAGTGGAGCCGAAAGACGAACTGCGCTTGTTGCTCGTGAACTGAATCAATATAACCAGGACTGTAGCTGCTCTTTCATAGACTTGCTTGGAAAGTTATGGTCAGCTCAAGGTGATTGTAAGTGGTTAGATATTTTTCTGAAAGGGTAAACGGAAGTGGGTACGCTGCGATACCGGCGTTAGTTTTACAGTTCGATCTAAATTCCTCAACAAATTGCAAGAGCTTCCTGTCCTTATAAACGATCATCTGACGATTCTGCGTTCTACTTGAGATATTGGCGATTCATAAAATACACAGCAAATCTATTCTCTCTTCCATTTCTTCCTTGAGCTTGTCTTTGTCAAAAGAAATTTAAAGTATCAAACGCACATGTTTATTTTGGCATATCCTTGAAAGTGTAAGCAAGCTATATAAGGGCCTGTTATCTTAGAACTAAGCTACATTTTCAGTTCCTAAATTTGTATTTTAAGTCAATTATAATCATGTAAACTAACCAATCTAATTAGATATTAAAACGGGAGAGCTAAACAAATTTATTGGGTATTTAATATTTCTGTCCAGTTATTTTATAGTGGGAGGGTACGGGTTTTACCCGTATATCGATTAAACTCTACGGATTCATCTTTGCATTTAAGATATTATTTTTCTAAGCGGCCATTATTCTGCTGAAAGTGAACTAAAGTCTTGACTTAACGGTCCTGTTTCACTAGGATTTTTGTGTTATTCGATCTTCTAAAGATTTTGTACCTTCATCTTGTTGATTTCACAGGAAAATACTTCTTTCATAAAACATACGCTTCTGACATTGCTTTAAATTGCACTTCATATGTGTCAAGATTTGCTTCTGTAAGGAAATATGTTCAACGGTCTCGTCTATTTCTTATCAGCTAATATTCCTCTGAATTGCCTTTATAAAAGTTTAAAACAGCCCCAAAATGTTGTGAGGTATTATATTTTTGACCATTGGTTTTACCATTATAATATTCCAGTGTAATCTTCGTAATTTAAATACACAAATTATATATAAATATACAAATTATTTGTAAAAAAAAAAGGATAACGTTCGGTATATTCGTGACTTTAGTTTTGGATAGAATTAAAGTTGAGTTTCTGTTTGTTTTCACTTTCCAGGAATTGTACCTTCTGACCAGTTGCATTAAGAAGACAGAAATCTAGATCTACGTTGATAATTAAAACCATGAATTTTCATAATTTACTGCCTATCGTTGAGCATATAACAATATGAAGGCATATAATTAGATTAGATTATCCTGTGTTATATGTGGTAGAAGTTCAACTGATATCCTTCCAGATATATATCGCAATGTTTCCATGAGAAACAGAATATAAGGTTTGGGATTTCTGCGTCGAGGGGCTTTAATATTTAGCATAAGTTGCCAAGGTGTAACGAGATATCTAAGAATGCCATTTTACAATTTTCTTTTCTTATTTGCATATATATACATATGTAACGAGATATCGTAGCTTGCTATCTTGCGACCTTTTCTCATTTTCATATGTTTGCATATATCTATTTCAACATGTGGGCATCGGTCCAATGTGGAATACATCGTCAGTTACTAGCACACATGTCACACATCTTAATTCTCACAGCTGTGGAAAATGTATCATTGTTCTTCTCTCAGATACTCTGCTTTCTAGTATACACTCTAAGTTCTCCGTATCTTTGCTCTGAGATGTGATATGAATGCATAAATAGATTCTACCAATCGCTCCACTCGTCCCTGTCATCTGGATGTTAGTTACAAATAGCTTCCGATGACCTAATTCAAAGTCCTTCTTCCTAGTCAGTGTCACTTCGAGATCCTTCAACTACCAGCATTTGTCCGAAGCTGCATTGCGAACATCTAACTTTGATTGAACTCCTCATCTTTCTTGGCATCCCCGTATTAACCCTATTTGGGAAAATGCCAATTTCAAGTTGGTAGTACAAACCTTGGTCTTTTTCTCGTTTCGAATCACAGTCTCTTTTTGATCTCAAGCAAGGCAGCAGCATATGTCATATCCCCATACTGTTAACTATGTCTATTCACAGCCATCGCAAAAACTAAGCTCTTAACCCCAAAAGCGATTTGTATTCAACACAGAAACATTAGAAGCCAAGCCTAGAATAGTTGAGCCCAAATCATCCATCATTGACTGGGGTACCTCTAATACCCATGGGGCACTTCCGAGACAACAATGAGAAAACAAGATTTATGAAAAATTGTCATCGATATTTTACAACCATTAATGGAAGATGTATATCTTTTCGCTTCCAGTAGAACATCCTCCGTTACTTTGAACCAGACAACTCCATTGACACTCATTCTCTTTCTCTTTTCCTTTTTTCTTGTTTTTTTTTCTTCACACATCAACTGCTTTAATGCCTACCTTATAATTAATTTAAACATAGTTTAAAGAACACAACAGAAGGCACGGTGTGAAGCTGCTAGAGTTGCATCGAATCAGTGTGCTGACTTTTCTTACAGAAACAAAAGAAATCGTCTCCAAAGAACGTTAGTTAAATTACCCGACATAATAACAAAATTTGACACAACCTTGCTTACATTTGAAACCTGTCTTAACTAAAAGGCATTGCAATAACATGAACATCTATTATTTGAATGTTTGAATAAGCTGCAGAGACGAAATCAATTATTAGTATGAACTCACACTTTCTTACATTCGATGCAATTAAAACTGTTTTACAAATATTTTCACCGTGAAAACAGTCAGCAGCAACATAGTAATCAAGCTAAATGGAATCAAAATCTCCAGTTAGTCGAAAATCCATGTAACTGCATATAATTTTTGAATCTTCGCTTTCCTCTCGGTTGTATTTACCGAGCTTTCTTAATATAAGCTATAAAGAATGGCTCTGCCAGCCTGTTTACTGACTGTGCAGACACATACAACAATAAAATCCTTTGTAGATACTAACCATACGAATTCAATTTGCTTAATAGGAAAAATATTCGTGAGAATATTTCGTATATTGTAGTGGCAGACGGATACTAATGTATAATATTTACGTCAATAACAGACTAACAAAATAACTGGCGTTTAGAGATGTTAATGTTAACACACATTTATTAATAACAGCATTTTGTAGTTGCGTACCATAATGAAAACGTTTTTAAGTGCTATGGTTGGAGCAACGCTGCTTAAGAGAAGATAGTGATAAGAATATATCGAAAAGACATATGTCTAGTGACACTAAAATAGAGGCAACTCTAAGTTAGGTCGATAACGTGAATTACATTTGTTTAATGTTGTGCTAGGAGGTAGATTTTAAATGCGAAAGCAAAAATTATATAAAGCTGAAAACTTAATGGCCAACTAATAACCTATTAAAGGGCAGGAAATATGCTTGTTTATACACACACACACACACACACACACACACACACACACACACACACACATATATATATATATATATATATAAAAGATGTTAAAGAAGGGAAATGCACACACTTTACATAGTTTTAATATATTTTATATTATGTTTGTCGACCGGTTTCGCTTTCGCTAATCATGGCATTAAAACTATTTTAATTACGTATTCTTTTAAGAAAACATCTTTTTGCCCATGTTGTGTGTGGAGTTTATAAATGAACATTGTTACTATATATATATATATATATATATATATATATATTATATATATATATATATATATATATATATATATATATATACTGTGTGTTTGTGTGTGTATGTGACAGGAGAGTAATGTCCTCATTTTCAGCAACAGAGTGGTGTTCAACAAACTCATTCAGTGTCACGAAACGTTATGTCTCGTCAGTCAGAAGCACCCACACCTTTGAGCCGAACTTAAACCGTTGTATTTGTTTATACTTTGAGTGAAAAATTTATTTGCTGACCAGTGCTAATATATCTGCCAACCCATAACAAAAGATCGTTATTCGTACTGTGTACAAAGAAACCTGAAACGAGTATTTGTATATTAACTCTTAATACGTTCAGATAGGTTCGGACATAAAATATACGCTGTGTGAGAGAAAGAGAATGTAATATTGATTTCAAATTCTAGCGCAAGACCAGCTTTTACGGGTAAGGGTGCTGGTCGATTACATCGGACCCATTGTTTAACTGGTATTTATTTGTACTGATTCTGAAAGGCAAAGTCGACCACAGCAGAATTTGATCTTGGAACGCACAGACGGATGAAATGCCCAGCAATTTTGACCGGTTTGCCAACGATTCTGCCAGCTCGCCGCCTAAAGCGGAATCTAATATTAAAGCGATTTATTAGAAGAGAAACGGGGATAAAGGAGGTGAAGGGAGTATAAGACTTGTGACTTAGCGTTAAATATTATGTGTCACTTAAGACTTGGTGCAAAGGGGTGTGGAGAAAGGGGAAGGTTGATAGGAAACAGAGAGAGAGAGAGAAAGATGATTTAACTAGACATTAAGCAAAAATATTTGAGAGGGTAATAAAACAGTTTGAACACAGACACTGTAAATGATTATAAATAAAATGTTGTATGCTATTAAACATCTATAAAACTATTAAAAGAAATGTGTGTGTGTTCCTTTATGAGTTTCAAACCAAAGGCTGTGGCTACGTTGTAGTACCGCCAGTGAAGCTGAGTGGACTGGAACACCGTAAGATAAAGTGTCTTGCTCAAGAACACAACGCGCCGAAGGGCATCGAACTCGCTCACTTATGATTTATTACTATCATATAATTAGAATACGCATTATTTACATTTGACGGATATTTGTCCTCATCTTGTTTGTGGTTAACACAACGTTCCGACTGGTATACCCTCCAGCCTCCATCAGGTGTGTCTTCAATCCTTTATATATTAACCAAAATGAAGTAGAGTGACAAATTTATTACTATTATTATTATTATTATTATTATTATTATTATTATTATTATTGGGGTTTGTAGCCCACGCTCTTAACCTCTACACCATATGCCCGTGGGCAGCTAGTTTTTGATGGAGTTTCTCTGTATGTCTCCATTGAAGTCTAATGTCGGCTCCGTACCGATTAGATAATTCAGTTCTAAATTTAAGAGATGAGGAATTATGTACATTATTAACATTTGACGGATATTTGTCCTCATCTTGTTTGTTGTTAACACAATGTCTCGGCTGATATACCCTCCAGCCTTCATCAAGTGTTTTGGGGAAATTTCGAACCTGGGTTCTCATTCTTAAGGTATTATGGCGTAGTGGTTAAGAGCGCGAGTTAGTAACCCCAAGATTCCGAGTTCGATTCCAGGTAGTGATCTGAATAATAATAATAATAATAACAACAACAACAACATCGAAAAATACCTTCCCTAAGACCCCTGATGAAGGCTGGAGGGTAGAGCAGCCAAAACATTGTGTTAACAACAAACAAGATGAGGACAAATATCCGTCAAATGTTAATAATGTACATAATTCATCATCTCTTAAATATAGAACTGAATTAGATTATAAAGCAAACGACAAAATGGTCCTGGTTGTCTCTGTTTCGAATACAGTGGTTGTATCTATATTCAGATAGACCTAACTGCCTACATACACGCGTACGTACCCATACGGCTATATTCCCATACATTCATACATGTAAAGGTGTACACACTAGCATACATATACCAGCATAAAACTTACTACTATACAGAGAACACTGGTGATAGAATGTATAGGTGATTATAAAGATAAAAAATTTAGATAAGAAACAATAATGGCTTGAACCATAAGATTGGGTGACGGGAAAACACATAAAATATTATATAGAATGCTGTAACAAAGTGTAGAACAAAATTGGAGAGACGAAATTTTTTTAAATGCATTATAAGCCAACAAAAACCGATAATGGTTGGCCAAACTTATGTCGACTAACCATTTGGTATCGCCTGGTTGTACATTAGAATTTTCGAGAGGTGTCTACAAAAATTCAAACGCTCCGTCTTGCGACTGAATGTACATTTGTCTTGGAAGAATATCAAATACTTTTCGCTCACGCACAACGGACATCTCATAGATTCATGAACATGTTCATGCAACGAAAGAGCTTTAACAAACAAAACCAAAACAATTGGATATTAAATAAAGGAGTGGATCTGAACCAGTGCGTGTGCGTTAATTATATTGGCATAATGACTGTCCCTAGACACAACAAAATATAATTAGCAATATATCTTTTTCTTTCCCTTCAATACTTGGAGGAATGTTTCCAACATCTTGAGTATTATCGTTTTCTATTATCTCATTTATCTCTCTGATTTTAATAACTTTCGTCATAGTGTCTTTCGTAGATATTTGGAGAGTTGACAATCTCCTCTACGCATAATGGCAAAATATCAAACAAAGAGAATATCTAACTTCATACAACTGATACAAATGAGAGGGGCATAATCTATAGGAAAAAGCCTTTATATACCTACGTGAGATTTCTCTTTGTTAAAGATAATTTCACCTCTGGTTTCCATTATGAAACAAAAAGTATAATTAGAGTGTAATTAGTAATCTCTTAATCGGTTCTACTGAGATTTAAGTCGAAATAGTAATATATGAATATTAAAGGAGTTGTCTGGATCTGAGTGGCGTAAAATGTGTCATGATGTATCTGAACAATTTTGAGTGGAAGAAACAAAAGAATTAAATCCTGCCATCAACATGTTCATTTGTCCAATCAGTGTTTCCATTGTAAAACACATTCCTGGACTCAAATTTTCATTTACGCATCCATCGCAAATAGATGCGGCTTCCTTTATTTTTAAACTGTTTTTCTTCCTCTCATATGTCGAAATCGACGGAAACGATCATAGCTGCATATAACTATTAAGCTGAACCGGGAAAGAAAACAAAATCCGATCAAATATATTCATAAACACTATATGATATACGCTATTCGAGCAAACTCAAATTTGCTTCGTAGCGAAAAATACAATATGGTTATTGAGTTCTGATAAAACGATCTTCTCCTAATGAACGCTTTGCAATTATTTATAATATGTGACTCGAATCTCAGGATTCTACGACACAAGGTCTCTGTATTAGGTGAGGAACAGCTTTATCAAAAGTAAACTTACTGATACTTATCCAACTGAATTTCTCGTGACTATAGTAATACCGAGACGATACTGGCAACAAGAGAACTGCGTTACTTCGTTAAGACTTTCAGAAATCATCTGTTTTTATCTTCATTAGATGTAAGCAGTGCTGCTGCTGATGATGATCATCTGTCATTCCTCAAGCTTTCAACTAGTACATCCGTCATTAGACTGCGGCCATGTTGGAGCACCGCCCTGAACAATTTTAGCAGAATCACTTCATTACAATTTTTAAAGCCAAGTATTTAATATATATATATATATATACTTGTATTTGTTTGCCATTTGACTGTGGCCATGTTGGAGCACCACCCTTAGTCAAACGAATCGACCCCAGGACTTATTCTTTGTAAGCCTAGTACTTATTCTAACGGTCTCCTTTGCCGAACCGCTAAGTTATGGAGACGTAAACACACCAACATCGGTTCTCAGGCGATGGTGGGACAAACAGACACACAAGCACACACATACATACATACATATATATATATATATATATATATATTATATATATATATATATACATACATACATACGACGGGCCTCTTTCAGTTTCCGTCTACCAAATCCATTCACAAGACTTTGGTTGGCCCGAGGCTATAGTAGAAGATACTTGCCCAATGTGTCACACGGTGAGACTGAACCCGGAACAGTGTGGTTGGTAAGCAAGCTACTTACAACATAGCCACTCCTACGCCCCTATATATATATGTATGTATATATATATATATATATATATATATATATATATATATATATATATATATATATATATATAATATATATATATATTATATATATATATACCGTGGCACTCCGTCGGGTACGACGACAAGAATTCCAGTTGATCCGATCAACAGAACGGCCTGCTCGTGAAATTAACGTGCAAGTGCCTGACCACTCCACAGACACGTGTACCCTTAATGTAGTTCTCCGCCGAGGTCAACTTTACCTTTCATCCTTCCAAGGTCGATAAAATAAGTACCAGTTAAGCGCTGGGGTCGATATAACTGATTCATCCCCTCCCTCGAAACAGCTGGCCTCGTACCAAAATTTAAGACTAATATTTCATTAACAGGCGATAAGCTGGCAGAATCGTTAGCACGCTGGGCCAAATGCTTAACGGCATTTCGTCTGTCTTTACGTGTTGAGTTCAAATTCCACCACAGCTACTTCCTACAGCTGACATTATGCAACTGTTTAACAGAGGGAAGTTAACAGCTTCAATCTGGTCGGTTTCGATGGGCCATTAAACATGATAACAGGCCATTCCTCCAACCCCACCACCACAGATCCCTATGACCGTCGTTGAAAATAATTGTTAAAGTTTGCTATGAATGATGCCATTTTGATGAGCAAAAGGCATTTCTCACATATGTGAAAGGAAAAGGGGTCATTTACTAATCTGAGGTTCTTTAGAAGTTACAGTGTAAAAAGAACACATTTGAGACGATCGTCTTGGCCCACATTTCTGTTGCTGACGGTATATGTATTGAGCGTGTATGTATGCGTTGTTAGGAAATTATAAATTATAAAGTGAAGTTAAACAAGTAAACAGACAGTTTTTCATGCTGCACTGTAAGGTCAGGATGAAGTCCATTGTCAAATAGCCAAATAGCCCATTGTTAATAGCCATACTGTGAAACTCGAACAAATTGGCTGGACCTTGGCAAACCTTTATAAGCAGAGATAATTGTACACTCAGTTTTTGTGACATTCTTTTTTTTCTGTGAGACGAGGTTCAATTGGGTTCTGGAAGCTATGATTGCCTGTTTAGTTTATTCACTTTGTGCTTTGTGTTAGGCATTTATGGATTTATTTATTATGCTCCAGGAATTCGCCAGAACTTTTGTCAGATTTAAAATAATTTCTGTGCCACCTCTGGGTGAGTACAAAAAATCTCTTAAGTTATGTTATAATATTTATGTGAATTTTGAACCCTGTATCTGTGGCAGGTTGTGTAGTAATTTTGCTAGCTATTTTCTGTTAAGATAAATGTTGAAAAATTTGTAAATAATAGCTAAATGGTGTATGAATTAATTTTTCATGTAGCCAAATTTTTGTATTAGACAACTAATTTTAAATGTTGTCTAATGGTTACTCAGCATGTTTGTATGAAGCAGTTTTGTGTGCATTTAAAACAAACTAGAATTTTTGTTTCACTTTTTTTTTATTTTTTACTGTAATAATTGATGTAGTCTAGCAGCCGTTTTGTGACATGAACGTTATGCTTAAATGGTTGCTTTGAGATTAGATTTATTTATGTTTAGGTCCAAGGTTCGAAAACCGAATTTGTGAAACCAGATTTTATGAATCCAAATTTTCGGAATCCATGTTTTTGAAAACCAAATTTGTGAGGCCAATTTTGGTGAAACCAAAATTTGTGAATCCAGAGTTACGAATCCAAATTTGTAAGATCAATTTGGTGAAGCTGGCCTTTCTGATTCCGAAATTCTGGACTACACACACACACACACACACACACACACACACACACATATATATATATATATATTATATATATATATATATTACCTTTATAAATATTTTGACTGCATTTCTAGTGTAGCTTTAATTTTGTTCGTATATATTTGTTTTGTATGTAAGCTGTTTTTTTTTATGCTGACACTTAATTGTTAAGAATATTTTACAAAAACATTCATGGTGTGTTGTTGTTTTGGGTTCAATCCTCGTTGGTTGTGTAAATTCGGGTTATGGCCACCAGGTCGTAACAGCGTGTATGTATATGAATACATGTGTGTATGAGTTTGTGTGTGTGTGTGTGCATATGTAAAGGCTAGTGTATATGCCTAGATGTAAGGGAGATATTTGTTTTTTATCATTAATTACCCTTTATCTGTATCTGTTTAAAATATTATAGCAGCACGGTTAAAATTTTCCGCGTTAGATGAAAACTCAGAAATTATTTTCCTGATGTTTCCGGATATGTTTTCAGAATTTTAAGCAAGTGGTTCTAGTTTTTGTGAATGTATGGCCTCTTTTAAGCTTCGTGTGGGAACTGTCGGTGCCTAAACTTAGATTCAAACAGATTATCGAAAGCATTTACTTAGTGTTAATACTCGCGGTAATCTTGATATCAAAGCTTCTACAAACATTAACTAAATCCTTTTCTAAGGCGATATGATTGGTAGCCATTCTCATTGTCTGCTAAGATTCGACCGTCTTCACTTCCTAATTCTATAATATTAAATCTAGATCGTAGGCTGTCTAAAAGAATGTACTTGAATGGGGTTGCTGGTCTCGGATCCAGCACACAAGAAGCCCATTCGGAACGTCGGGAAGTTCGATTCCATTAGGCTTTCACTTGAAACTATTACAAAGAGATAGAAGGAACTTTCTGACATGCATCAGAGCATGCATAACCAGGTCTGGAATAGAAGAACATCAGTGGACAAAATGTAAAGCATTGTGTGTTTGTGTGTGTGTTCGCAGGTGTGCGGGATTTCGATGTTTCTGTTCCTGAAGAGGACGCAACCACTACGGAATGCTACAAACTGATTCGGCGTGTTATTTGTTTGTTTGTCTCCATAACAAAATGCAGTAAATGGATTTTTTTTACGGATTCCAATGTGCCTTCTGTATCTTTGAATTGGTAACAAGTTTGTATTTGAGATATTGCGTTTATTCTATAATATATTCCGTCTCTGTGAGCTGCGTAATTTTGTGCAACGGTGTTGCAGACACTTAGGCCGGTGCAAGAGAATGCAATGCTTGAGTGTGCATCAATATGGTTATGTTTTATTTGGTTATATTCTCTTTCTATATAAATGTTTGGTTTCTTCATTTTGTTCATCACGTTGCTCTTCAGTTATATAATTTAATATATTCCAAAATATTCTGTATGCTGCAGTTTCTTTGCATACAATACTGCCAGTCAATGAAACACTTGTCAGCTACTCAAAGTTCTCGCCATTTACTGTTGTTACTGTTTGTCAGGCCTCTTCTACTCATAAAAAATTATCGATGCCCGGAATATATAAGCTTCTTTACTTTTATTGTTCATACCTATTTCTTTATTACCCACAAGGGGCTAAACATAGAGGGGAGAAACAAGGACAGACATAGGTATTAAGTCGATTACATCCACCCCAGTGGGTAACTGGTACTTAATTTATCGACCCCGAAAGGATGAAAGGCAAAGTCGACCTCGGCGGAATTTGAACTCACAACATAACGACAGACGAAATACCGCTAAGCATTACGTCCGGCGTGTTAACGTTTCTGCCGTCCGACGTTCCCAGTTATCTGTCGTAACTGCTGCTGTTGTTTTGTGAAATTTAACATGTAGCTTCCAGATACTTGCTGTTCGGGGCTCATGGGCACGTTCTATCGTGATGCATATTTAGAATTCAATAGATTAGAGTGTTTATGAAATTGTCACCATTGAGGCCCGGTCATTTTACTATTCTTCATACTTGAATATAATCGCAGGCATGGCTGTGTGGTAAGAAGCTCGCTTCCCAACCACATGGCTCCGGTTTCTGTCCTACTGTGTGACACCTTGGGCAAATGACTTCAACTACAGCCTCCGGTCGAGCAAAGTCTTGTGAGTGGATTCGGTAGACGGAAACTGAAAGAAGTCCGTCGTATATGTGTTTGTGTGTGTTTGTTCCCATCACCGCTTGACAACCGGTGTTGTTTTGTTTATCTCCTAGTAAGTTAACGGTTCGGCGGAAAAGACCGATAAAATGAGTACCAGGTTTAACAAAAATAAGTAATGATGTCGATTCATTCAACAACAGAAAGATGCTCTTCAAGGCCGTGCCCTATCATGGCCGCAGTCTAATCACTGAAACATGTAAAAGATTTGTATCCGTGTAATACTTTTTCTGAGCCTCTAATACATTCACTCATGTGACATAATTATTTCCCAGCTCTAACCTGCGCTAAGAAAATCTCGTTGCCATTAAGAAGATACATTTCACATGTCTCTACAAAATGCGGCAAAACAAGTAAACGCATTCAGATTGTATAACAGTCTTGCAATTGTTTTTCATAGTAAAACCATAAAATCCAAGGAAACTGTTCTGTATCGCCAAAAGCGACGCAAATAAATTCAGCCGAATGAATTTTATGAGATGAGGAAGAAAAGGTTTCGCGCAGAGCTCTCAGTCGGAGAACAAGATGAAATGATGGCTAGTTACCATCAGTTTTGAGTTAGCAGGCCTAAAATTCAGTGTATTCAAATTGTCACTACTCCCACCTTATTAAGGTTTTCTATAACTTCAGCATTTAATGTCCCTTTCCATTTTTTAGATGGCTGTGTGTCGTTTGAGAGAGATTTTGATATTATAGCAGATTTGGCGCCTAGAGACTCTCACATAGGTTTCAGTAGCTGTAAGTTATCCCTTGGTGTCAGGAACTTAACACAGATCATCAGGAATCTTATTAGAATTACTAATGTAGTGTGAATACTAGAATATTTGTTCAGTGATTAAGAAAATCTTAATTATTTTGGCAACTAAGAGAGAGAGAGAGGGGGGAGGGAGGCAAGTCCGGACATGTTTTGATACTATTAGACTTCCTCAGTGATAGCAGAGTTCATCGTATTTACCGAGTATGATCATAATATCGTTGTTTACTTCCAGTTAACCTGTGATCGTCCCGTTCTCTTGAGGGAATGTAAAACCACATTATCCAATGCCTCCTTTCTTCTGTTGAACCAGTAGGAGTTCATTTGAGGGAAATTTGGCTACTATTTATGGCGAGTCTGTAGAACTTCTTTCGCGGATCCATCGATGACAATACTTAGCATCCTTAGATAAACAAAATCCTGAAGTTAATTACAAAGTGTGATTTACCTGTATTTTCTTTAGTTACTTTTGGCCGTACCATGTCCACTATACTGTGCTCTCAACAAACACTCGATGGCATGCAAGTAAGCCGCTAGCCTTTTCAGCTACACCAACTACAAATGGAATTTCTTATTGGAAATATATTCTTTACCTTTCAGACTCTAAGAATACAATGAGTTAAGCAACACAAACAGGACAAGGACCATCTGTCAAGTTCCTCCACAGTTTACTAATAAAATACATAAAATACATCTGGCACAAAGAATGCGCAGATATCTGATTTCGTCGGCTTATCTTTCGTGTATGAAGTATATTTATCAATGAGAGATTTAATTCATAACATTCAATAGATAAGCAGCTAAGATAGAGATTTTCTGAAATATTTAGGAGACAGAATAGATAAATAGTTACTGGAATGGTGTTGACTTGAATTTAATAAGATTTCATTTTGACTAAAAACCCGTATGTCTCTAAGAAATCGCTTACATGATAACGGACAAACTAATCTCAGCTGCCATCTTTTACTTATTTGTCATTAGCCTGCAGCCATGCTGGGGCTTTGAGGATTCCAGCGCTATACCGAACTACTAAGATTGTGCGCGAGTTTATTACCGAAAGTATATTTCAGGCATTCAGCTTTGACGCCAATATTTTCCTCACTCGCCGCAAGTACTCTTTTTTCATCTTTTCCTTCATGCCGTTGTGTTTGATTCCTTCTGCCTCATATTTTCACGGGTATTTATAGCTGGATTGAGGTTTAATTGCCTTCATCATTTCACTGCTTGCCAACCATATGCCTTCTGTCCTAGCAAACTTTCCTCATCTCACCACCATCGTAGCACATTTTGAGAGTCCAAACTCCATCTTAATATCATTGGAGAAAATCCGCACAGACTGAATTAGGCTGTCCAGTTCTGCCTCAGTTTTGTGAATAGCTTCAGGTCGTCCATGAAAAGCAAGTGGTTCAGTTTTCCCTTACCTCTTCCCAGGTCATAACCCAACTTGTTTTTTTGTGGTATTTCACTCAGGAAGATCATTCTTAACACGAATATCAGTGAGGACACACTGTCCTCTTGGAAGATTCCTCTCTTCATTTTCACCTCTCCTCGTACTTCCTTCACTGCAGTCTATTCCGTCCTCCAGTATTTCATGATATTCCATATAAGGCTTCTCATATTTTCTGCTCCTCCATACATTTCCATTGTTCTTGTTATCCAGGAGTGTGGCATCATATTGGATGCGTTGCGATTGTCAATCCATGCCATGCTCAGGTATGTATGTCGTCTCTTGCAGTTCCTGATATTTAGATTATCAATTAAGAGCTGATCCTTCGTTCCTCGGCTCCTTTTTCAGCACTCTTTCTTTTCAATGGGTAGCAGCCCACTTTTTTTCCCAAGTATCTGTACAGTTCACTGGCCAAAGCACTTGACATTAGTTTCCACATTAGCGGAAGACATATCATTGGTTGAAAGTTGGATGCAACATTTCCCTTTTCAGGATCCTTGTCACATAACAATGTCTTTCCCTTTGTCATCCAGCTGGGTACTGTGTCTTCCTGCAAGCACTCATCTAGCTGTTGCGCTATCCTTTCATGGAGCTCTCTCAGCTTCTTCATCCAATATCCTTGGACCCTATCCGGTCCTGGGATCTTCCAGTTTGGGAATTTTCTTAACTACTATTTTTTATCATTTCTGTAGTTATCTTTGTCTTCTTGGACTTCTATATTTCTTAACCTATCTCGGATTTCATATTATTATTATTAGTATTATTATTATTATTGTTGTTGTTGTTGCCTTTACACAGCTTCTAACGCTGGAGATGTACTACAGTGTCAGGTGTTCACTACCAGTGAACTGGGGTGACATCTCTTATTTTTCGAGCACCTTCCGGAGTATTCGAGCGGTTCCAAGCAGTGCTGTTTTCTGCAAGTGCTCCACCCTTATTGCAGCCCCTATTTCTTCCACGTACTTCTCGAGATTTTTGCTCAGTTCCCGATAATTATTGGTACTACCGCTACCTT
Organism: Octopus sinensis; assembly: GCF_006345805.1. Taxonomy (NCBI): domain Eukaryota; kingdom Metazoa; phylum Mollusca; class Cephalopoda; order Octopoda; family Octopodidae; genus Octopus; species Octopus sinensis. The sequence goes on from NC_042998.1 coordinate 38,885,851, forward strand.
TATCATCGACCACAACTGCTTAACTTCCCAAGCTAACCTGTCATATCTCTCGACTTTTCTTTCTTCATTATCGCATACCTTGTTGTCAGCTGGGCATGCTATGTCTATGATCCAGCATAGTTTGCTTTCTTTGTCAATTAATATTATGTCTGGCTTCCTATTCTCAATCTCATGGTTGCACTGGATCGTAAAATCCCATAGGATCTTTGCATTTCTATTTGCGACGATGCCTTCAGGTTTGTGGTCGTACCAATTTTTTCCTCTGTCAAATCCATACTTGTTGCAAAGTGTCCAATGGACAATCCTTGCTATATTGTCGTATCGTCTCTTATATTCCTTCTAGGCTAGTGGTGTACATTGGCTGGTAATATGCCATATGGTTTCACCGTTTTGTCCACAGATTCTGCACTTATCACTTTCTGATGTGCTGTCTATTTTGTATTTTATATAGTTTGTTCTTTGTGCTTGTTCTTGGGCAGCACATATTAGAGCCTCCGTTTCCGGTTTTAAATCCCTTTTAGTCATCCACAGACATCTTTTTCCTCTGTTTGTCTTATCTTCAACATCCCTATGAAATTGACCATGCATTCTTTTCCTTACCCACCTATTTTCAGTTTCATTCGTTTTCAATTTCTTGTATAGTGCTTTATCTTTGCAATTTTTTTTTTTTTTTCAATCTTCACATCAATACAGATCAATAATAAACAAATGAGCAAGCAGCATGGACGCGTAACACTGAACTGCCGGGAAGATTAGATCAAATCTGAAACCATCACGAACCAGGAATTAAGAATCCACAAGAACAATGAAAGGAAACTATGTTATAATGTAAGCCATCTCAGTTTCCTCAGATGGCTTACATTATATATACAAAAAACATATATAACTTCCCTCAGATACGCCGCCACAGCAACACGTGCGTGAAAATGTAAACACATAGATTTCAATATTTCTATACGAAAATTGCAAATTTGTGAGTAAAATATTGGATTTAATATATTAATTACATATACATATCCATATTCATACAAGACCTCTCTCTCTCTCTCTCTCTCTCTCTCTCTCTCTCTCTCTCTCTCTCTAAACACACACACACGTATATATATATATGCACATTGCTATCTCTTCTCGGTCTCTCGCGTACACATCAATAATAATTGTGAATACGAAAGAAACATCAAGCCATGTCAATGAGCGTTGTTCCGTCAAAAAGTAAATACTGTAAAAACGAAACCCTAACACAACCAACCAAAGAACGATGGACTAGAACAGGATGAATTGATTCTTTTCAAGCGACGCTGACAACGGCCACTGGTTGTAGTAAACACATTTGACCTCTGCTGAACCGAAGGGGTACGAAGATCCTTTTGTCTCTATGGCTGACCTCTCCACCATCTGCCGAATCTATTTGTAGACCTGTAGAATATGATCTATTCACCAATCTGCTGGTGGTGATGGTGATAATGAAAAAAAATTAAAATAATGATAATATGCTACAGCAGCTGATACTAAATACTACTAATGCTACAAAAATACTACAACTACTACTATTAGGAATCTGAGGCCCAACTATCACCCTTACCACTATCCCCACCCTTGCTACTGTTGCTGTTGCTGCAACCACTGCTACTCCACATGAAAACAATAATACCAGTGATATCAGTGGTGATAACAATAACGAAAGGAAACGAGTGGAGCCTCCTTGTGGGCTCATAATGATACATCTAGTGATGGTGTCACCATAAAAACACTGGTAATTGCGCAACCTGATAATCGCTACCTCATATGAGTGACAATGAAAAAACAAAATATTTTGAATAACGGTGGGTCGAAATGCTCAGCGGTATTTTGTCTGCCGCTATGGTCTGAGTTCAAATTTCGCCGATGTCGACTTTGCCTTTCATCCTTTCAAGTACTGGGGTCGATGTAATCGACTATCCCCCTCCCCACAAATTCCAGACCTTGTGCCTATAGTAGAAGATATTATCATTATTATTATTATTTTCATTAACATCTTTTGATTTTGTTTCCATTTCTTGCCGAGTGTCTTCCTGACACCTAGGGCAGAGAAACGTAGTGTACACATCGGCAGGCCATCAAAACAAACACACCAGATTGTTCATTTACAGAGTCATGTGATAGAGAAAAGGGGGGAAGACAGCGAAAAAGGGGGAAATAATAAAGTAAACAAATAAAGGGAGATTATTATTATTATTATTATTATTATTATATAACTTACGTAATAAGTTTATATGAGTCGGCCAAAGATTGGTCCAAGCCATGTCTAACTTAATAGGACCAACTGGATAGGCATTATTTTAAAGTCAAGTTTTGTGGTATCATGGTCCATTCAAGCAGGGAATTCTTGTTGATTGAGATGTACCCACGTATAGGTGGTTTATCTGGTATCCTTTAAAGAAATTTGTCCAGGATTCATTTGAAGGTAATGGAATGGTTTTCTCCTTTGATTTCGTTTGGGATAATGCTAAATAGACCAGAGCCTGCTTAGAAAAAGAAATTGTGTTGCAGTGAATTTATGTGTTGTGAGCCTGAATTGTGTAGGGAGCGTATACCATATGTACCCAGCCTTGGATGAACTGTGAATCTAATGTCACTGATGTATTCGCCACATTGTGCAAATGATGCGGCGCTCACGGTGGCCCTGGATTCAATGTTTTCAGGCGCTGACAATAATCAAGATCAGACGTACCCTTAATGTTCTCATTGAATATTCTCTGCGGTATCTCACTTCTTGTAATATTTTGCTTGGTATGAGACGAGTACAAAGGAGGAGTAACAGGGAATGATGTCCTCTTGCTCTCTGGACCCGAAATTCTGAGGATCCAGAGAGGCTTCTTTCAGTTTCTACCCACCAAACTCACAAGATTATAGTCGGCCTGAGGCTATAATAGAAAACACTTGCCTAGATGCATCGAAGTGGGATTGAACACGGGACTATAGGACTGAGAAGCAAACTTGTAACCACACAGCTACGCCTGCACATTTTTTCTCTTTCACTGAAAAATACATCCAAAACAGAGATTTCATTGTATATGTAACAGAAACGACGGCTTATCATATCTGCAGTTCAAAGGTCCAGTTCAATATATTTTGCAACACTGTTAAGCTACACAAAAATATTAGTGTCAGCATAACACAATCTTACCTCAACCAAAACACGATATTTCTTACCTATTTACCTTCTTCTTTGCTATTCCATTTTATGCTGTCTGTTTACATCAAATGACAACACGAAATACATAAAATACGAATGGAAACTAATACAAGTGACACACAAAAACATGTACAGATATGCATTGGCACATGGAGCGCTGCGTAAGGAAGAAATTTACTCTACAATCTAATAATTCTAGAATCAATACCTCTGCGCAGCAATGTGGGCTTATTGCCTTCTGTCAAAACTACAATTTAACCAAGACTGCTTAAGTACAGAATATCTTAGTCAGACTTTATGTATACTATCTCTCTCTCTCTCTATCTATCTATCTATCTATCTATCTATCTATCTCTCTATCTCTATTACTCTCTCTCTCTCTATATATATATATAATATATATATATATATCGGGCCGACCAAAGCCTCGTGAGTTGATTTGGTAGACGGAAACTGAAAGAAGCCCGCCGTATATATGTATATATATGTGTGTGTGTGTGTGTGTTTGTGTGTCTGTGTGTGTCCCCACCCCAACATCGCTTGACAACCGATGCTGGTGTGTTTACGTCCCCGTAATCTAGCAGTTCAGCAAAAAAGACCGATAGAGTAAATACTAGGCTTACAAAGAATAAGTCCTGGTGTCAATTTCCTCGACTAAAGGCGGTGCTCCAGCATGGCCGCAGTCAAATGACTGAAACAAGTAAAAGAGAAAGAGAGTGTGTGTATATATATATATATATATATATATATATATATTATATATATATATATATATACTTGGTTGACAATTGTATGTTACGATTCCGTATTGCTGCTGTTTACATCTCGCTCGGATATTTAATATAGCTTATTTCTACTCTTTCAAGATCAGCGACGGTTCGTCACTGGAAAAAGCATATACTATTTTGCGAGCGGAGTGAGTTTCATCACTAGCTTGTGGTTAACACACGCTGAGGACGGCTACCCACCCAGAAACAACTCAAGTCTGTGTGTATCACGTAAGGCAATAGATGGGAGAAATGACCTCCTTTCGCAAACACTAATCGGGCACAGGATGTGTGTCGTTAGCCTGTTGGAAGAGATGTCTTCCTGGGGTTATAAACGCCAGTAGCATTGTCCTGTATTGAACGTCGCACTTGGTTGGGAATTACATGTGTGTGTCTGTGTGTGAGAGAGAGAGAGAGATGCCGATTTACAAGGGCCGGTTTCCCAATTTCCTGGTGTATGTATTCTGCACCTAGTTGGGACGCCGGTCCGTCGCAGGGTCACTCATTTTTGCCAGCCGAGTGGACTGGAGCAAACGTAAAATGAAGTATTTTGCTCAAGAACACAACTCGTCGCCCGGTGCATGAATCGAAACCACAATCTTACGATCATGAGTCCAATATCTTAACCAGTAAGCCACCCACTTTTGTGTGTGTGTGTGTGTTTGTGTGTGTGTGTGTGTGTATATATTTCGTTTGTATTGATCGACGAAGGACAAAGCCATCGATGAGAACCAAATACAAAAATCTACAGCTTTTAAACGAAGTCGCCTTCTATATTTGATTAGTACCGAGTTACTGGTATTTTCTTGTCATTCTCAGCATCAGAAAGGCTGTCAACCAGTTAGAAAGGCTGTCATTGACTGTCAACCAATGACAGTATGTTCCGTCATTTGCAATATGAAATATCTCATTATTTGAAATCACATAACACTAATAAATTTTCTATAATCCAATTACGTTTTGAATAATATCGAAAGGACTTCTTAGTCTTTATTCATTAGTATTTGGTCAAATTCATAATTTATTTTCAGTAACGCTTTCCTCATCTTCTTGTCATGATAAAGGCAGAAACGTGTGATTGATAGAGCAAATATTTGTCGGGAAGTAACTTCGTGTAGGAGTTTCAGCCGGATAATTGTATTGAACACACTACTCCTCTTGAATATATGAAGCATTGTACGAATGGTAGAAATCATGCTGACATTTGCTACTGCTCCTTCTGTCAAATTTTTTTGTTTTTTAATATTCAGTGAAAGTTAAAGGCTAAGATGCTATCGGACAACTTCTTTCATCCCTACAATGTTTCTCTTCCTAAGCGTCTAATAGACATCATTATTTCTTTTTTATTTCCTCCATAACAGATTCACTTTCAAAAGCCAGATATTCGTCCTCAGAAGTGGTCTCTCTTACGCAAATTATTGATGATGATAATCCGCAGTTGGCAACGAATCATATAGAATCTTCTGTACTTAATGTAAGTAGCTGCTATTTTTTTATTGTACTTCTCAGTTCTCTGTGTTTGGCTTAAATGATCATGGTAGGACTCAGACAACCAAATTTTATTATGACTTCTAAACGGAGCAAAACATACAATATTTCCAATGCATCTACCTAAACTTATCAAAGTATAAGGAAGTGGGTGTCACATTTAGTAACAGAAACTTACTGTTCATATTTATAGACGAAAGGAAAATGGGGAGGTCAGCATCGTCGGTGGAATTTAAATTGAGAAACATCAGATATCAGCAGATCAAATGCAGAAAGCCAATTCTTTCACTAACATTTCTGCTAAGGAGAGAATCTCCTTCGTTCGCATTAATTTGATCAGAATTTCAAATTAAGTGCAATAATATAGTCTTGTTAATTCAGTTCGCTTACACACCAAAGTGGACTAATAAATATATTTTTCTCAACTTTATTATATTTCTATGTAAAACATTTTCATAGTTTTGGGGAAAATATTCTTCAAAAAAAAGTTTCTCAATAGATACGTACATTAAAAACAACCTTAATTTGATAGATTGGAAATAACTTGAAGAACTTTTTTTTTAGATCAACGCAATGCATTGCAATTTTCTATTCCATTTTCGCTATCATTTTCCACATATTTTTTTATCCCAAATTGTTAAAAATATAGTTTCTTCAACAGTTAAGTGTTTCCAGCAATTTCAAGATGCATAATTCATAGATTAGAAATAAAATGCTTAATAACAGCTATTTCTATTTTAATAATCATAATGATTTCCATAGAAGAAAAATAACAACGGAAACAAGAGTAGAACATTATTATTTCGACTTTGTATATAAAAAAGTTTCAGATTGTAACACTTCTTTTAGAGGCAGATGTTGGGAAATAGGAGAAGAAAGACATTTAACCGAAGTGAATGCTTGTTTTTGGTGGAGCTAGAGTGTACAAAACATGTTCAAAAATGACTGATAGAAGTAGTTAATCTAAATAAATCTCAGCAGAATATCGGCTTCAACCAAGGGAGATAATGATGGAAACTCATATATATATACATGTGTGTGTGTGCGCGTGCGCATATTTCCTTCGGTATTAGAGCTTGCATTTTATCGAAAACAGATTCTTTGTTTAGTGTAGGTATGTGTGAACGTAAACAGGCAGTATATGTGTATATATGGCGTGTTCACAAGGGGTATGTTGTAAGACTATAATGGCATGTCAGGTGAGTATGTTTGCTGGATGCATACTCCGCAAATACCATTTATAATGCCACTCTACTCATCGGGTTTGTGACAAATAACGGAACCCTTACCATTGTAATTAAAGCAGCAGCATCCGAATGTCGGTTCTTCATCGGCGTAGTATCGATATTCAAAGAGATTTTTAAAAACAAACAGCAAAATCAAGGTCCTTAATGTTACACTATAAGGCAGCAACAGGATTAGAATTCAAAGATTCAGAATATGGACCTTTGTCAAGAATCTGAGAGAGTAAAACAGAAAGTAAAAAGAAAAGAAAATGAATGCTGGAAAAATTGTAGACGGAAGTAGTAGTATGTCTGTTCTCTGACAAAATTATTTGTAAACAGAGTCAGTTTATAGAAGTAATCATTTCTACTCTAGGCACAAGGTCCGTATAGGTCGACCCCAGTACGCAACCAGTACGTATTTTATAGACCTCGAAAGGATGAAAGGCAAAGTCAACCTCGACAGAATTTGAACTCAGAACGTAAAGTCAGACGAAATATCTACTTCTTTACTACCCACAAGGGGCTAAACACAGAGGGGACAAACAAGGACAGACAAACGGATTAAGTCGATTATATCGACCCCAGTGCGTAGCTGGTACTTATTTAATCGACCCCGAAAGGATGAAAGGCAAAGTCGACCTCGGCGGAATTTGAACTCAGAACGTAGCTGCAGACGAAATACCGCTAAGCATTTCGCCCGGCGTGCTAACGTTTCTGCCAGCTCGCCGCCTTTGTTTCTACAAAGAATATTCGTTCATTGTGTAGTCTTGTGCCAACATATATATATATATATATTCTTTTATTTGTTTCAGTCATTTGACGGCGGCCATGCTGGAGCACCGCTTTTAGTCGAACAAATCGACCCCGGGACTTATTCTTTGTAGGCCTTGTACTTATTCAATTAGTCTGTTTTACCGAACCGCTAATTTATGGGGACGTAAACATACCGACATCGGTTGTCAAGCGATAGTGGGGGGACAACGGACACACAAACATGCACATACACATATACGCCTGTGCCAATATATATATATATATATAGAGAGAGAGAGAGAGAGAGAGAGAGAGAGGCGCAGTAGTGGCTGTGTGATAAGTAGCTTGCTTATCAATCAGATGGTTCCGGGTTCAGTGGCACCTTGGGCAAGTGTCTTCTATTATAGCCTCGGGCCGGCCAAAACTTGTGAGTGGATTTGGTAGACGGAAACTGAAGGAAGCCAGTCGTATACATACATATATATATATATGTGTGTGTATGTATGTATCTGCGTCTTTGAGACTGTGTTTTCTCCTCATCACCGCTTGACAACCGGGGTTGGTGTGTTGACGTCCCCGTAACTATGACCGCAGTCAAAGTAAAAGAATATTATATATATATATATATATATATATATATATATATATATATATATACACGTAGTTGTATATACGGGTCAGTCTACGTAGATATATAAGTATTTGTATTCAAAATGGTGAGTTGGTATGATGCTTAAATTTATGTCTGAGAAAGTGTAGATCTATATACATAGGTACGTATGTATCTATTGGTCTGAAAATATTCCCTACGCACACACACACATATATATATATATATGTGTGTGTGTGTGTGTGTGTGTGTGTGTGTGTGTGGGTGTGGGTGTGCGTATGTGTGTGTGTCTGATTGTATTGTTATATAAATGTGTATGTGCGAATAAATATTGAATGTGTCTGTATTTAGATGCCGTTATATGCAGTTCCTACAGTTAAACTTAGTCTGCATATGATCGTGGTGTGTTTTTTATGACTTTTAGTTAATTCCATAATGTATACATTTGTGCGCTCATTTATTTGTTGTTATATAACCTTACTGAATGCCAGAGTAGTAATGCCTCAAATTGGAGGTCAAGTGGTTTTCAGCAGTGTTTAATTTGTTTTCCATCAATATAATCTTAGACTGAGCTGAACCATATAATTTTATTATAAACATTAACGCTGTCAAGAATATTTACATATTTTATTTCACATCTTTTTGAGACCCAAGTTGGGAGTAAACCGTTCAGTTCTATTTAATTAAATACAAGCACAAATTGTTTTTTGTAAGAATCTATAAAACAAGTGAAGACATGTTGCCCAGTGGTCAGGGTGCCGGTCGAGGAAGCGTGTTTCTCGAGCAAAAATAATTCATTTCACTTGATTCCCCTCTGCTGTATATGGGTAACCCTGAAACAGACTGGTGTTCCATTTCAGGGATAATTTTGGTCAGTCCGCCCAACCAGCGAGGTTGCATCGCCCGAAATCTAAAACAATATCAAGTGCATTATGACCAGCGATGTAAAACATCCGATAGCCTGGTCGTAATAAGACGAGTCTCCGTTTAGGCTAAACCCAGGTTTTCAGGGGAAGACAAACACCCCTTTCCAATGCAATTCATCACTCTTCTTTCGTCCACTTTTTAACAATACACTTGATTCTTCTATTTTCCTTGATCCTGTTTTGCAATCCCCCTAAGTTTTCCTTCCTTCCAGCCCCACCAGGAAAACTATACACGTACATATATTTATTAATACTGCATTTATTAATGCTATATATATATATATAATAACAAGGTAAAAGTTTTTATTATTTTTCATTCCCTTCGAAATTGCTCTTAAATGTGGTTTTGGTTGTTTTGACTGCTTCTTCTAGCGTGTAAAATTACTTGTTAATGGTATTTTTCTCTTGTGTTTAAATGTACACTATTTTGTGTGTGTGTGTGTGTGTACATACATACACACACACACACACCACACACACACACACACACACATATATATATATATATATATATATATATATATATATATATATATATATATATATATATAATATATATATTATACAAATATATATAGTAAGCGGAGGAATATAAAATATTCAGGCTGATGCCGAATTTCTCTATGTAAGATACCAAGACTGGTTCCTTCAGATGGTGCGTTTTATGATAAACTTCCTTTAACTCCCATCCGAAGTAACAGTTTATTTCTTGGATACTCAGAGTGTAAAGCACACGGTGTCCCAAAAAATTTGACATTATTTGAGATGTCCGTATTGGAGTTACTATGAAGTTTAATTTTGAACGTAAGTTTTATTCTAGATTTCCAACGAAATGTTCTGTGAGATGATAATTTTATCATGTTCCAAAGTCATCACAGTTCTTTGAAATTGTGCGGAACGCATTCACTTTTGATGAGTCCCTTTAGTGTTCACTTGTGTCGTGTGGATTTTCTTTTCTCTCCGAATGCGAACGTTTCGCTCGTTCACTTTGCCATTCGTATGGAATGTGGTCTCGTCGCTGAAAACAAGACGGTTTTCAAAGTCGTCATCTTCAGGTTTCTCTTGCATATTTTCACAGAACGTTTTATGCTTTTGCTTGTCAACCGGCTTTAAAGCGTGCACAAACTGAAGCTTGTAGGATCTCAACCGCAAGCGTTTTCTTATTACACACCAAACAGTTGACTTGGACTTTGGACTCCGACTAAGCGTTTCCCGAAGTTGGTTCACCATCTCTTCTGAAACTGCTCGCCGTACAGACCCTTTTTTCCAACACAAACAGCCTTCCTCTTGAAACTTCCTCCAAATCTACTTCCCTGTTGGCATTTGTTTATGAGATCTTCTGACAAATGCACATTCACAGTTGCCTGAGTTTGGGAGTACTTCAATACACAAAACGCCTTTTCTGTTGCAGTAAACGGCATGTCTAATCATGAAAAGAAAACTTAGGAAAGGTGATATTTTCAAAATGTATTGAATTCTAGACATAGTGCTAGAATCTGAGACAATTTGAACGAAAATTATTCACGTTATTAGGTGATGAAATGATATCAATGTTTTGTGGACACCCTGTACAATAATGACAAATAAGGAGGATAAAGAATTTGAACATTCAAATTTTGTTTTTATTTCCAGTTGGTTTATTCATAGCGATTGTCCGACACGTGTCGGACAATTGCTATAAATAAGCTAACTGGAAATAAACATAAGGATTGAATGTTCAAATTCTTCATTCTCCTTATTATCAATAGATAGATAGATAACAGCTACGCAGATAAGAGTCCACTATTTTTGTCAATATCATTACCTCAAGTCAGCTATGATATGTTTATTCATCCCGCTCTTTCTTCTCCTTCTATCTTCTCTTTCCCTCTCCCGCTCTCAGATATATATATATATATATATATATATTATATATATATATATATATTATATATATTATATATATATGTCGGGACGTTCGGAGTCTGCGCAGTGATATGTAGTTAGGAAGAGTAAATCATTAGACGCACATGCTTCTAGTGAGTTAGGATCCCAGAAAAACAGGGTCTCACTGAAGAATTCTCCCTGGGCAAATAATTATCTTATTGCTGAAAAGAAAGAAACTGCAGTCTGAGAATTTACCGGTTTAGTAAATGTTTTTATCTTCATTTCACTTAACTTATCAAGCTTCTGTATTCCTAGCACATATTCGCCTTAATGTACTGATATATGAAAAATATATAGCTTGTGTTAGTAATACCAGCGATTATAATTATTTTTATTTTATCGCAATTTGATTTGTTACATTTTCCGATAAATTATGAGAGCCAGGCGATATACCAGAATTCCCTAGTGTTGTCGGGAGTTCGGAGTCTGCGCAGTGATATGATTAGTTAGGAGAGTAAAATCATTAGACGCACATGCTTCTAGTGAGTTAGGATCCCAGAAAAACAGGGTCTCACTGAAGAATTCTCCATGGGCAAATAATTATCTTTATTGCTGAAAAGAAAGAAACTGCAGTCTGAGATTTACCGGTTTAGTAAATGTTTTTATCTTCATTTCACTTAATTTATCAAGCTTCTGTATTCTAGCACATATTTCGCCTTAATGTACTGATATATGAAAAATATATGGCTTGTTGTAGTAATACCAGCGATTATAATTATTTTTATTTTATCGCAATTTGATTTGTTTACATAGTTCTCGATAAATTATGAGCGCCAGGCGATATACCAGAATTCCCTAGTGTTGTCGGGACGTTCGGAGTCTGCGCAGTGATGGATTAGTTAGGAAGAGTTAAATCATTAGACGCAATGCTTTTTAGTGAGTTAGGATCCCAGAAAAACAGGGTCTCACTGAAGAATTCTCCCTGGCAAATAATTATCTTATTGCTGAAAAGAAAGAAATGCAGTCTGAGAATTTACCGTTGAGTAATGTTTTTATCTTCATTTCACTTTTTATCAAGCTTCTGTATTCCTAGCACAATTTCGCCTTAATGTACTGATATATGAAAAATATATGGCTTGTGTTAGTTAGTATCCAGCGATTATAATTATTTTTATTTTATCGCAATTGATTGGTTTATATATATATATATATATATATATATATATATATATAAGTTAATCCAAACAAGAAACAGAAAAAAAAGAAAAAAACAGCAACGCGAGGACGTGGAACAATTAAAGTATTATTGACCCTCAGGAAAGAGGGAAGGAGGGTTTAACGTTTCGAGCGGAGCTCTTCGTCGGAAACAAGGAGAAGGAAAGATCCCAAGAAGGGAAGACAGAGGAAAAAATATTTTTGCTGGTGGTGCTCAAGAGATCACATGTTAAAAGCATATTATATATATATATATATATATATAATATATATATATATATAATATATATATATATATATATATTTAAAGTAGTCTGACTTAGCAAGTCCTGTTCCTTAAAATCTCGTTGACATGTGAAAACATAACTAGCTCATCAGATATATATGGAGCTAAAGTGGAGAAATAAAAACGCGATGGTTTCTTTCTTACGGAGAGATGGCGGTGAGTGAAAAGTATAATTTTTTAAAACTAAGTTTTTGTTTTCTCCGTTACTTAACCCGTCTGTAACGCTTTCACGGGATTAGTTGAAGGGAGACAATGGTAATTCAGTGGTCTCTGTCGAGATGAAGTGAATAACTTGTTCGTGAATAAGCGTATAAGTGGTCTGCCTGTCCACAGAGACGTATGCCCTTAGTTTAATTGTCAGAGTGTGGCAAGGCTGTACCGTTTGAATCGTATGCACAGTTCACCCGATGGGATCCTGTGCACGTTTACTCTCTCCAGTTTCACTTCCAAGACATCGACCGACCATGAGTTCTTGTATCTTTATAGGTGCTTCATCTGCTAAATATACCATAAAACAATCGTTGTGTCGATGATGCCTGTTGAGGCAGAAACGTGTTCAAAGCTTTACTCCTGTCTTCAAATAGTCAAACTATCTTTTGTTTAGTGACATAAATTTCTCGTTTAAATATAGTACCAGTTGCCACCAAACATTTGCTCCACACTCTCTCTCTCCTCTCGCCTTCTTTCTTTCTCTCTCTCTCTCTTTCTTCCTCTCTCTCTCTTTCCCTCAACCCTCTCTCTATCTCTCTAAAAGTGAAGATGACAGCAATAAATCTTATTTTATATACTCTTATCTGTCACTGTTCAAACACATAATGCATATTTCTCTTAACACATTTTTGTTTTGCACACACACACACACACACACACACACACACGCACATATATACTCTTGTGTGCGTGTGTGTGTATGTATGCTTCTTTGTATATAGCTGAGCGTGAAAATGTGTGC